>NC_090179.1:24080515-24292641 GCF_024679245.1 Pseudorasbora parva
CACTCAGAGAAGTTTTCAATCTCAGCTGCCAATCATGACGTCCCACCCTCCATTTTTATAGCATCATATAACTAACTAAAACCAAATGTATTTAAAAACTAAGACTTAAAATGAAATCAGCATGATAAAAACTGCCTAAAATGACAGAAACCAACTTTGGGACATATTATATGAAGTGTAATTTGATTGTTTAGTTTGTCTTGCTTCCATTAGAATACATGGAGGGATGGGGTTATGACCTATACTTGGACCAACCACCTGGGGGGCGATCAAGACATTTCGGCTTCAGTTTTTAACACGAGTGCGGCAGGCTTGGATGGGACAGAGTTGTCGGCTGTTCTTCCTCTTAACAGTCATGCAGTGTGAAAACAGCAACAGCTGAATGTTAGCCCAGATAGTCATGCAGTGTAAAAAGAGCAGTGATCTGACAAGTTTTAAAATTGTGCAGTGTGAACTCAGCATTAGAGTGTGTTGCAGTTATCTATCTATCTGCCTGCCTGATTGGATGTACTAATAAACTTTGTTGTATGAACTTTGAATCTTCTGCCTTCACCTGTTTTCCTGTAACAACAGTCACTATTGTGTTAAATGGGTTCTATATGAGGCAATAGAATCAAAAGCACTTTATTCAAGTTAATCATATACAAATCCTTAAATCCAATTTTCCACATTGATTGATTTCATTTTATTTTTTGCTAATTTATACTCCCAGAGGTATAACAAGTATATAACAAGTATGCACAGATAGCAATTATTCAGATATGTGTTTTAATGCCTTCACAACAATTGCAAATTATTTACACCAAAAGATGATCATAAAAAATCATATTATTATGCAAATTAGGCAAATGAACTATTTTAATTCATGACCCAATAACCTGTTAGAAATATATTATTTTGAAGCAGTGTTTGACATGATTAGTCTCGATATAACGGGAATGAGTTAGACCTGTGCACATTTACATCCAGAATACCACATCAAGAAATTGTTTTATTATTATTATTTCATTATGATTTTCAGTTTTTAAAAACAGATGCATTCTTACCTTGTCCAACTTTGTTCCTTTTTAAAACCAAAAAGAAAGCTATTCTAATATCTTTAGTTTTCATTCCATATATGACTGGATTTAAAACTGGAAGGACTGTGTAAATCATCAAACCACAAATCCTCTGTGCACTGGAAGATAAATTGGGGATCCGATATGACAATATAGCAATGGTTGTCACTATTTCAAAGAGAAAAAATGTAGTAATCTGGGCCATGCATGTATTTACAGCCTTTAATTTTGAATCTGCGTGTGTTTGTTTTATACACGTGAGGAGAATGTGCGTATAAGAGAAAAGCTGGATAGAGACACTGATAATCTGCATAAATCCTGTCATTGATAAACCATATATGTTGTTCACAGTAAAATCCCCTCCACATGAAAGCAAAAGCAAAGATGGGTTGTCACAGTACACGTTAGAAATGAAAGACTTACATTTCTCTATTCTAGATTGAAGGGAAAATAACACAAGTATTAAGACAAAGTCAGTGCTCCATGCCAGAGCTATGAGTCCACATATTCTGCCAGGAGTCATAATAGAATTGTATCTGAGTGGGTAGCATATTGCTATGTACCGGTCTATTGACATAGCTGCCAGTAGAAAAAGTATTGCACCTCCATACATATGTACCAAAAAAGCCTGAAGAACACATGTAGGGTAATACACATCATTGGTTTCTGTTATAATGTCCACAAGCACCCTGGGCAAAGCGGAAGTGATTCCAATTAAATCGGTTAGAGGGAGGCTGAACATGATGTAGAACATCGGCTTGTGAAGGTTTCTTTGGGTGATTATCAGTCCAAGAATTATTCCATTACAGAGCACAGAGAACACATAGATCAGAGCCCCAACAAAGAACACAGGATATATTGCTTTGGGGTGGACATCAAATTTTGCAATTTTAAGGTTGAATGTGAAAGTAGAATATGAAAGATTTCCAGCCATTAAAAACCTTAATGGGGAGGAAATGATGTACATTTTAACCATAAGAATTTTGCAAGATAAGGTAATGTAAAAATAAAAGATTTGATCTATATACTTACCTTTTCAATTCACGTTACAATAATTATTACTTTAGTTGTATGACTTGAATACATCTGCTAGATGCATAATGTAAGGTATGGATATACAGCGTTGCCTTTTATGTATGCTCAGAAAAAAAAACGTCAGACAGTCATAGTTCTGCTGATGGTCTTTCAAAAAGCAAGATGATGCAATGTCTGTCTCTAAAATAGAAATTAGATGTGCACTGCATTTCAACTCTGTTTCAGCTGGATCTGCCATTTTAGAGTAGTGAAAAAGCTTGTCTAAAAATGCACATTTTCAAATTCTTTCAATGGTCAATAAACCCTAAAAGACCGTTTTTAGAATGTTAACAGATAAGTGTCACATACTGAAAAACTATATACCACACATATTATTTTGACAACTAAAGGCTGTAATACGCTATAGATCTTTTGCCCAGATTTGTGGTCAACACTAGTTGCCGAAAGTCAGAGCAAGTCAGATACTTTTTAGTTTCAGAGCAGACTATGACAGTCAGATGATGTCAAACATGTCTGATATTTTTTTAATGCTTTTGTTTGTCATGTAACTCTTAGCAATGAGGCACATGTTTCTACTTTCTACTTTTTAGTTTTTGTTAGGAATGACTTAATAGTATCTAGTGAATAATTGGATTATAATGATTATGATTCCCATTTTTTCTATAAAATTGTTTACAAAATCGTCAAGTGAATGATGCCCAGTCTTTTAATATCTTTTCAGATTTTAAAAGTCATGTAGCATTTTTCAGACTTAAGGGGAAAGTGTTTTGCTGTTGTTGTCGTTGTTAGATATTTCTTTCTTCTGGTTAAAATCAAAAAGAAGCAATGTCTTAGAGTGTAACACTAATGAAAAGGGAATCTGGAAAAGGAAAAATCAGTGAAGACTATGTATGGTATTATTACATATATCTCCACATTATTCATGATAAGTAATCCAATACTGCGCTGACTGACAAAATCGCAACACCATGGAGTAATAAAAAATATTATACATGTGGAGGCTGGGGTGTGTATGTATGGAAGCCCATTTATGCCACAAAAATTATTCTTTGGTAAATCATAATTATGACAAAAAAAACTAAAATTATGACATTTTGTATACATTTCATATATATTTCGTAAAAAATTATGACATACTAAGTCATGATTTTTACATTTTGTGTCATTCTATTTTTTATATTTAAAAATATTTGTGTGCTGCTACCCTGTGTGTGGAATTAGCAGAGTGTATGCATGTTGTGCACCCACCTATAGGCACACATTACTAAAGTGACCTTAAATAACACAAGAAATACTGCACTATATTGACATTACACCAGGTTTCTGTTGGTCAATGGCGCAGTTCAATTGCTTCAAAATTGCAACGTGCAAACAATGTGCCTGAACACTCCTCGTTTTCAGACCAGCACACCCATAGGCGCACAAATGAGTGCAAATTTCCACTGGAAAAGAATGTTGTGGAAGCCACATCCTATCAGAAGGTTTTGTGTGGAATTTTACATATGGACTAACCCCATAGGGGCGAACTACATATAGAATGTCTCGGGGGTGACTCTAACCTCATCACGGGGGGCTAACCCAAGGGAAAGACACAGGCTTTAATTTGAAAAAGATGCAGGGTCAAACCGTGTTGCTCTTTTAGAAGGAAACTGATTTTTTAGAAGTGCTGAAGCACTCAGGAGATAGCAGTACTGCAATCCTGTAGTGCAAGTCTGCGTGTAAGCACTCAATAAATGGAAACATCCAGTCAACCAACAGTGTAACTGAAGTGCATCTACACTACACTATATATATATATATATATATATATATATATATATATATATATATATATATATATATATATATATATATATATATATATATATATATATATATATATATATATATACTGGGTTAAATCCATTTTTTTCCACTGTGGGGGAATGTACTATTTTCCCCCACGCTGACTCCACCCCTAAGCCACTCCCACAAATATGACACGATGCCAACCAAGTCAATTATACGAAAGAATCCAATATAGAGTGGCACAAAGTGCATATGTACATCCCATGTGCAGGATTATGTGTTTGAAGCAACATGGACTCAGACATTCAGTAGAAAGTAACACGATTTATAGCAATAAACTCTAGCCAGTCATTTTATGCTAAACCATAGACCGATATCTTCAGATCAAGCCTAATAACAGGAAAATTAAATCAATTTGGAGAGTTTCATCATGTTGACTGCTGTAACCCAATGCAATACGCAGTTTGAAAGCTGAATGGAGAATGACTGACAGAAGCATCGGAGGGAATTCGGGTAGAAATCTAATGGCGCAAGTTGACAAAATATAATGAATTAACCACTTTAATGTGTAATTTCAACATATATGTTTTTTAGTTTGACATGAAAGTGCATATGTTATGGCAGCAAACTGGCCCAAAATCTTACATTTGACCACTGCATGAAAAAAACTTACAGTGTCTCGCCTTAAACACTCCTAGACAAAGCAGGAACAATCAAACCACTCGGCTCTGAAGCGAAAAGCTAAAGATGCGTTGCAATTGCTGCTCATTATGTGAGGCAGAGCAGCTTATGCAGTTATTATATGCCAATGTGAAACGGCTCGTTTTAGTTCCACTGAAAGTAGACTGGCCTCTCTAACGAGATTCCTATTTGTCGGTCTTTGACATGTTGTCAAAGTGACTGACTGACAGGGAACAGTGTCAGCATTTTACATTTTTATGGACATATTTCCTCTACTTTAATGCTTAAAACATGAACCAGGAGCCTTCTGTTTAGACCTAGGCCCTATATTATGCAAATAATTACAGCCATATAGTGGAATACAAAAGTGATAACACAATGGATTATTTAGATAAGCTTTAGATAATAATGAAAACCCAAATTTAAAGATGAATAGACCAAAAAAACTGATTCTCTTTTATTTAGAGGAGGGTTATGTCTGTGTAGGTTTTACATTTCATTATCATGTAGAAAACAACATGCTTTTTTCTTACAAAAAAGAAAACTCAATATCCAAAGCACTGTAGCATTATACATATTAAATAAAATATATTTATGAATGTGCCTAGAAAATGAGTGTTACAAATTGCAATCACATCAACAATTATACATACAGTATATGGAGATTATATATTTTAAAAAATTGAGAATATATTTACAGTACATTTAGGTCAAAACATAAAACAGCACCCTTTCTTCCCATAGTCAAGTTATGAGTATCTACTGAAAGGACTTTTACATTTTTATGGACTGAGATGGACTGTTTTTATGTCTGGGGTCCCAGGGACACCAATATGTACATATTTATTACAACACAAATTTTCTAAATTTACGTCTTATTTTTACATCAGATTATTTTAACATGTTCGTCTGACCTAATCAAAACCCAGTAGATATCAAAGCTTTAATGCTCTTTAAATGCTAATTTACACATGCTCTTTTCAGAAATATGAAAAGTTGTAGAAATGATGTACATACACACACACACACACACAGAAAGAGATCAAAACAAACAGTTGCAGGAACATATCAGTGTGTACATAAGAGAATCATGTGAAAACTAATGTTTTACACACACACACACACACATACACACACACACAACGAGTAATACATTTTTCATGAATCATATTTTCTTTGATGAAATAAAAGTTAAACCAATTTGAGGTAAAATTCTGATTTAATAATATATAAGATCAGGAAATGTCAAAGCATCAAACTGAAAATTGAAGTGTATGTGGATTAGTATTTTATGCTAAATGCATTTTCTTGTTTCCTTGTGATTAATGACTAAATAGTCTTTTTTTTAATTGCATCCTGCTACACTTTTGCAATGCTGCACTAATAACAATATTTGAAAAGTTTCTTGGCAAAAACAGTGACAAAAATACGTTACATATATTTTACATTTTAGAGATTTTCCTGCGTATGATTTTTAGCAGATTACTTCGTAATTCATGACTGTTTAATCCATAAACTATTGGATTCAGAAGTGGAGGAACAAGGAAAATGAGCATCCCCATAATCTTTTGCACATCTGTGTTTACATTTTTGAACCTGTGTGATAAGATAGTGAAAGTTCCAACAACCTCATATATGATGAAAATGGCCAGTTGAGCAACACAGGTGTTGATGGCCTTGCTCTTTGTATCAGACCTACTCGTGACCAAACAGGTAATCAAAATCTTCACATAGGAAAATACTTGAATGGAAACACTAATTATCTGCATCATGGCTGTGTTGAACAAGCCTATGATATTACTACTTGTGGTATTGTCACAGGTCAGTTTAAGGAGAGAGGGATTATCACAAAAAACATTCAAAACTATGGATCTGCATCTGGAATACTTGCCCTGCAAGGAAAACAGCAAAACAATGAAAAAAAGGTCAAGGCCCCATACAATAGCAATGATTCCCATCACAAACTTTGGTGTCATTAGAGCATTGTATCGCAGAGGCATACAAATAGCAATATAGCGATCAAAAGACATGGCAGCCAGGATGAACAAAACACCACCCCCATACATGTGGAGCAGAAAACCCTGGAGCACACAGAGGGGATAGTATGTCTTATTGCTTTCCATCACAATGTCAGAAAGAACCTTAGGAAGCATGGAAGTGATTCCAACAAAATCATTCAAAGGAAGACTAAACATAATGAAATAAATTGGCTTATGGAGACTTTGTGTCATAATGATGAGGAGCAACAGGGTCAAATTACAAAAGGCACTAAACATGTAGATAAAGATGCCAAAGAGAAATATGGGATATTTTGCTTCTGGAGGGATTGAAAATGGATCCAGGGTTAGCTCAAAACTAACTATGATGGATAAATTCTCCATTATGACTTTGAAATCTGTGGGAAATAAGAAAAAAATTTGTATTTTGACATTCATTTCATTAAATCTCTAAACTGACCCTTTATGAATTAAAAGAGAAGCCATAAAACATTTGTCAGTATGTCACTCACCTCATGCACCCTTGATTAATATCTCTCAGTTAAAAACCTCTATGCAGTATCATGTCATCTACAAGTTCAAGTTGAAACGCCTTTGTCTTATATATATAGTCATCTTAGTGACATCATGAACATTATAACCCCTGAAGACAAAATATTTGAAAATGCATTAATACTTGTCACAGGCTGGCAATGTTATGACAGATTCTTACCCAGACATGCATATTCCATACTACTTAATTCTAGCACCGAAATATCAGTGTACTTCAGAAATGTGTTGCAATAACATAGATAATAATAAACATTATCAATTACATTTTAAATTGGTTACTTTAAAAGGTTGGATGCTTTCCTTGAATAGAATACAGGGTTTGTTGAATGCTGTGCTATTGATTTAATTATAAGATTTATGTGTAGAAATGTATAGAAATCTCTAGTCACATACTTATTGAGACATTTTTTTATGGTCTTCACTTGGACATCTAACCATGTGTTATCTAAATAATTTCCAGCAAAGGTTTGTAGAAAAGCTCCAAACATGTAGATTAAGATGGCAAAAAAAAAAAAAAAAAAAAAGAGATATTTTGCTCCTGTGGGATGGAATATGGATCCAAGGTTAGCTCAAAATTAACTATGATGGACAAGTTACTTATAATGACTGTGAAATCTGTGAAAGGTAAATATAATATCAATATTATATACACCAATCAGGCATAACATTATGACCTAATTTTGTGCTGGTCCCATATTTGCTGCCTAAACAGCCCTGACCCATTGAGGCATTTACTCTTCTAGATCACTGAAGGTTTGCTGTGGTATCTGGCACCAAGATGTTGAATGCTCAATTAGATCTGGAGAATTTGGAGGCAAAGTCAACACCTCAAAGAACAGCAGAACATTGCCCAAAGCATCACACTGCTTTCGCCTGACATGTCTGTCATGTCTTGTCTTGTTTAGCTCATGTTGTGTTTTTTTTATTTTCTGTGCATGTGCTTGTGTTTTGTCATGTCTGGTGTGAGCACATGGCTTGTGTCACGTGTTCCTTGTGTCATGTGCTTTTCTGTCTATTGTCTTGACCCTTGATAAGTTATCTGATTATTGATTTATTTTCCCTACATGTTCTCCCTCATTACCTAACTTGTTTGTTCCCTTTATAATATGCGTTTGTTTGCAGTCCTGTGCTGGATCGTTGTTTGATGTCTTCTGTTCCCTGTGGTCCTTCACGTTCCTGCTCCCTGTGTTTAGTTCATGTGAAGTTTGGTTTTCCCCCCTCGTGGGTATTTTGTTTGTGTTTGTTTTATTTTTATTATTTAATAAACTACCTATCTTCCTGCAATTGAGTCCACACTCACTTTATACTTATCTGCACCTGTCACACCACTGGCTTGCCTACTTCCCATAGTACATCTTGATGCCATGTGTTCCCCAGGTAATCGACGCACACACACCCAACCATCCAAGTGATGTAAAAGAAAACATGATTCATCAGACCAGGCCTTCTTCCATTGCTCTGTGGTCCAGTTCCGAATCTCATGTGCCCACTGTTGGCACTTTTGGTGGTGGACGGGGGTCAGCACCCTCCTCGGCTATGCAGCTCCATATGCAACAAACTGCGATGCACTGTGTATTCTGAAACTTTTATCAGAACCAGCATTGACTTCTTTAGTAATTTTATCCACATTAGCTTGTCTGTTTGAAAGGACCAAGATCTGTTTGTTTCCTCTCTCAGGACCCATAAAAAGCACTAAATACGTCGTTATAAAAAGCCCATCTCAATAGGGTGGTAAACTCTACAATAATTTAATGAAGCGACGAGAATAGTTTTTTTGCGTAAAAAAAACTAAATAACAACTGATATACTAAAGGGCCGGTTTCATTTTTGGGTGAACTAACCCTTTAACTTTCACAGGAATTCATTTGAAAAGTTAAAACACTCACTTTGCTCCATACCGCTCCGTTTACACGAATGCCTGCACTTGCCTTAGCCGAGAGCTGTGAGTGTGACTGACGAACACAAGGAGCTTAAAAAGGGTAGAAATCAAACACTAATCAGATAACAAGGGGAGGGATCAGACAATGAGCAGCTGGGCTTCCAGCATGCACTATCAAACCCTTGCAGCTGATCCAGAATGCAGCGGCGAGAGTGGTCTTTAATGAGCCGAAGAGAGCGCATGTTACGCCTCTCTTCATCAAACTGCACTGGTTGCCAATGGCTGCTCGCATCAAATTCAAGGCACTAGTTATCGCCTACAAAACAACCACTGGCTCTGCACCAATATACCTAAATTCACTTGTTCAGAATTACACACCCTCCAGAAGCTTGCGTTCTGCGAGTGAGCGGCGCCTCGTGGTTCCATCCCAAAGAGGCATAAAATCGCTCTCACAGACATTTTCCTGGACCGTTCCCACCTGGTGGAATGACCTGCCGATCTCAATTCGTGCTGCCGAGTCTGTAGCCATTCTTAAAAAACATCTTAAGACACATCTTTTCCATTTGCACTCGACCAATACAGAATAGCACTTACTGATCACCACAGCAACGACCAAAAAGCACACGCTACTGGATCATATCTACGTCTCTCATCCGGATTTGTGCCTTCAGGCGGGTACGTTACATAGTTATTATAACTATCAGAATCCAGTGTTCTGTATATTGCGTATGTGAGTTTTTCTTGAAGATGGCTATTGCTGCGCGTTTAGCTAGAATACAAAACCAACCCATTGGGCCACTGAATCTGCATTAACGACAACAGCTGGGGCAACAGCCTTAGTCCTAATGGGTTGTTATCATAGCTATCAAAATCCAGTGTTCGGCACTTTGCGTACGTGAGTTTTTGTTGTAGATGTCTTTAAAAAAAAAAATTGTTGTGTATTGTGCTAATTAATTGAGATTTCTTACAGCTCTTACAGGTTTTTGGCCTTGTCTGTTCCGTTGCTTCTATTACTCTCCCCTTTTTTGTAAGTCGCTTTGGATAAAAGCGTCTGCTAAATTATTAAATGTAAATGTAAATGTAATGACTGGAGCACATGCTCGACATAAAACCCACATGCACACACAAGACAGGACAGGCATGTGATATTACCCCCTCCTTAAGGAGTGGCTACCAGACGTTCCACTAGGGATGGGAAGGACAGACCAGGGCGGGGCGGGAGAGACAGACCAGGATGGGGCAGGAGAGACAGACCAGGATGGGGCAGGAGGGACAGACCAGGATGGGGCAGGAGGGACAGACCAGGATGGGGCGGGAGAGACAGACCAGGGCGGGGTGGGAGGGACAGACCAGGGTGGGGCGGGGAGGGTCAGACCAGGGCGGGGTGGGATTGGAAAAACAGACAAGGAAGGGACAGACAAGGGAGGGATAAACAAGGGAGGAATAGGGAAAACAAAACAATCAAGAGTCCATGGTGGCTAGCAAAGTTCAGATGACCAGGGTGGAGGGGTGAGAGGCAGGAACCTAGGTGACATTTCCGGCCCCGCAGCGTCCACCTGCACAGAGTCCACCGGCACATGGACCACCTGCACACGGACCACCGGAATACGATCCACCAGAACTGGGACCACCGGAATAGAATCCACTGGAACTAAAACCACCGGAACACAATCCACCGGAACTGGGACCACCGGAACTGGGATCACCGGAGGAACCTCCAGAATCTTGGAGAAAGCCCTGTGCTCCTACCAAGCATGCAGGACTGCCACCACGAAGCATCCCATCACAGCCCTCCAGGCCGTTTCCGGATTCGGGACAACCGGAACACGATCCACCAGAACTGGGACCACCGGAACCAGATCCACCGAAACACAGACCACCGGAACCAGATCCACCAGAACAGGGACCACCGGAACAAGATCCACCAGAGAAGGGACCACCGGAACAGGGACCACCGGATTATGATCCACCGGAACTGGGACCACTAGTCCACGATCCAATGGAACAGTAGCAGAGGAATCTTTTCTCCTCCTCCTCTGTTTCAGAACCACCGGAACTGGGACCACTCTTCTCTTGCAATGGTATAGGTAGTTAGAAAAGTTCAAGTGGCTCACTAACTCCATCTCCCCCTGCGGGAGAGGGAAGTCCAAGCAGAGATTAAAAATGTCCTTGAGGCAATTAAGCCTCTCTGCCCTCTCCCAGAACCTCTGGGTAAACCCCCATATGTCCATTCCCCTTTGGCTGAGCGTACTCAGGCCACGAGGATGGACCAGGTTCCTACTCATCCTGCTGAGTCCTCTGATGGTTGGATCGTTCTGTCACGTTTAAAACAAAGGAAAACTGGTGCAAGGACTTAAGGGCAGAAATGAATGATTTATTTATAAAAGAAACATAAATACAAAACAAACACCCACGAGGAGGCAAAACACATAACACATTAAAAATAAACCAAAAACTCAAAACATACCAATACAGGGAATCGCAGGGAAACATGGAGACGCATACATAACAACGATCCGACAAAAACTGACAAACACAAAGAGCTTATAAAGGGAAGAAATCAAGAGGGAATAGGTGGGAGAAATCAAACACTAATCAGATAACAAGGGGGGAGGGTCCAGACAATGACAGGAGTGCATGCTCAACATAAAACCTGCATTTGTACACAAGAAAGGACAGGTATGTGACAATAAATCTCTTGTCTCAGGGGGATATGGGGGGGGGCATGGTCATTCGAATATACTCCTGGGTAATTGCTGAAGTAACACTTTAAACGTTGGATCTGGCAGGTAAGGGCAGAGAAAGGGAATTGCCTGTCTCTAACCCTGCTACTAGATCTATTTGCGAACCCCAAGACGTGAGCCTCCGCAAAACCAAGACCCAAGCCCTAAGAAACGCAAGCTGAAGCACCCTCCTCAAAGAGCACTTGGCGGGACTGGAGAGTTCTCTTTCCAAATGTTTCACATTGCTCATAATCAGCCCACTCAAGGGCTGCCTGAGCATGCTCCAGTCCCAAACACATAACACAGAGCAAATGCATGTCCCCACTCATAATATAATGAGGGCAAGGAGGCACACACTGTCTGAATTGCTGATTCGCCTTGTTTTTTGGGGTGGGGGTTGTTTGTTTGTTTTTTGAGACACACACACACACATACACACACACACACACACACACACACACACACACACACACACACACACACACACACACACACACACACTTTTTAGATAAATTATTTCAACATAGAGTGCTTGTGAAGACACAGAAGCTGACATTGTCTGGTTCAGGGGTGCTTTATAATTTCCTGGTCAATGACGTCACCTGCCTATGACGTTCAGTCACGCCATTGGACTGAATTCATTGGACTGCATTACTGCAGCGCGAGTTTGCTTGAAAGGGAATCAGTGTTATTCACTATACCTGTTGGTCAGATGCTCGATTGGATTAAGATCTGGGGAATTTGAAGGTCAATTTAACACCTCAAACTCGTTGTTGTGCTCCTCAAACCATTCCTGAACCATTTTTGCTTTGTGGCAAGCGGGTCAATGACATGACATGTATTTTTTGTGTCCAAATGATTTATTTTTCTAAACATAATTTTAATAAATACATGTCATATATCAAACTGATCTACAATATCTCCTTTATAAGAAACCTTTTTTATTTTATTGAAATTCAATTGATGTTTTTGAGTTTTGGTGTTTGAAAGACCAAAAATGTCAGGCGGTGCGACCGTCCGAACCTGCAACCAGAGAACAAAACTGCAATAAAAAGGTTAATTTTGTCATTAAAATTCTTAATTGAATAGTTTGGCATGATTTTATGTTAAAGTCATTATAAATGAGGGAAAATGGTGTATCAGTCCTATTTCAAAACTATTTTAATACTTAAAAAACTTTTGTCCGAAAAATTGACTTCTCCAAATGTCAGGGAGGGCGACCGACATAAAAATGCAATTTTATGCAATGTTCCTTTAAGAAAACCATGTGACAGCATATGACATCACACAAAAGACCCCAGAGGACCCATTTGATGCAGTAACAAGGTTAGTCACCCTCCCATAAATATTAGATAATTTGACATTTTTGAGTAATGATGAGGTTGATTCAACTTATCATGTCAGGCGGTATGACCCCTGGAAAACTTTGAAAATGTGTTGTTATTATTAAAATGTGTATTTGATTAAAAAAAATATCTATAACCTTGAACACATGGTCAAACATTTTTATAGGTGTCCAAATTAATGCCTGTTAGATTTGAATTGAGTTTGAAATGTCAGGTGGTGCGACCAATATGTCAGGTGTCGCGACCAGAATTGCAGTTAAACTAACTGAAAAAAGTCATGTTAATTCATGTTTTTGAATATATTAAATACATTTTAATAAATGTATAAAGCTTTTTGTAAGATATTAAGTTGTTTAACGGTGCAATCTACATATATATATATATATATATATATATATATATATATATATATATATATATATATATATATATATATATATATATATATATATATATATATATATATATATATATATATATTTATGATGGTATGGGTAACCATTTAAGCACATTGTCCATCTAAAAATCATATTCTTCAAGAATAACCAACACTGATACTAAAACAATTGCATATTGCATCTTTAAATTAATCTTTTTTCATTTGTTTTTGTAGATGCCATTATCAAGCAAGGAGAAAACCGCACAACATAGAGCTCGATATATAAAGGTCATGGTAATATAAGAATATCCTGTAAGTTTCCGAGCTGCAAATGTCCTTGTTAGTCAAAGAAAAGCTTTTATAAACACCAGGCCGTCGGTCTTGTGCTTCATCCTGACATCATCGACTGACGAAACACGCCTCTACAGAATAATAAGCACGTCCATGTGTGTGTGTGCAGTTTGTGCTTCTATCCACCGATCGGGCAGGCCAAGCAATACAAAAATAATATTTCAATCAATCGCGGGTGGATGAGAAATAAATCATTGTGTTTGTTTGATAAAGACGTTCACGAGCCCTGTGGTCGCGAGAATCATTCTGGTTGCCGCTTTCAAAACAATCCCTCCCTCCAATGAACTGACAGCGTTTACTTCTAAGTCTCCCGTGACACACCAATCAAAACCCAGCGTTCAGGAGAGAGCCTCAAAACCAGTGTAGAAAATAGACTATCGCTTATTAGTTATGATGTTTTTGAATGTAAAAACCACACGAACATCATTAGTTGACCTCAGACAACAGTATATATAAAAACAAAAAAGCCAGTTCATGACACCTTTAAAAAGTGATCCAGTTGCAAGGGCAAAGTACCTTGCCAAAAGAAAAGCAAGGTTTTGTGTATATCTAGATAAAATACAACTAAAGTTAAGATGTTATGTTTTGTGGTAATTACACAGTTATTACATGTTAATAATAGAAATGTTTTAAATTTCTAGTTCCCTTTCAGTCGGTCACGTTCGACGTACGTCTCCATTCCCTCCTTCAGGGAACGAGGGTTACATACATAACCGAGACGTTCTAAAGAATCGATAATCAAATGTTTTTATTTATTTATTTTTATCTTGACTTACTGTTACTAATGAGTCTATTTGAATGAACAATAGATTGATAGATTCTGGGCCCAATATTTGCACTAGTTCCATATAAAAGATGTTTTCATTTATTTAACTTGTTCCTTGAGGTTTTGTCTGTATTGTTTTGCACTTCTTGTTAATGAAATATTATTATATTACTGAGTTACATAAATTGGTCTGATGATTAAAATAAAGGCAATTGAAACCAGAATAAAATGCATTGACATTTTTACTTTTATTTTGTGAATATCAATCATTATTGATCACAACGTCAGGTGGTGCGACCGGTCATGGTCAGGTGGTGCAACCAGCATATTTTCTTTTAAATTTATCAATTTCCACTGCAATTGCAAAATAAAGTAAGAAATATAACTGTAAAACTTTATATAACATATACAAATCATTTTAACAATTAAAAACAAAAATAAAAACTCCTTATCGAAAAATTGGTGTTTGAACACATAGAAAAGTAGCCATTTATATGAATTGGAATAAAAAAGACAATAAATAAAGAAATGAAAGGGGAATTTATAATGCAATATGCATTTAAGACACTACAAGGACTGATATTTACAAGTTCTCAGTAGTGCTAAGTACATTAAATGTATATTTATTTAAATTAATATATGGTCGCACCACCTGACATTTTCTGGGTGGTAAAATCAGAAATCTTGTTTAATAATGAATTAATGCTGCCTAAAAAGCTGTAAAACCAATATGAAGCAACATCAAACATTTGTATGGACATAAAAATGCATTTTAAAACCGTTTTGCTTAAAAAAAAATAAAAAATGATCTTGAAAACCTTATTCGTCATTAACCCAACGCATTATCCTGCTAAAAGAGCCACAGCCACCAGGGTATACCGTTTCCTTGAAAGGTTGTATATGGTCTGCAACAATGCTTAGGTAGGTGGTACATGTCAAAGTAACATCCACGGGGATGGCGGGACCCAAGGTTTCCCCCCCAGGAACATTGCCCAAAAATCACACTGCCTCCGCCGGGCTGCCTTCTTCCCATAGTGCATCCTGGTGCCATGTGTTTCCCAGGTAAGCGACGCACACGCACACGCACCCGGCCATCCACGAGATGTAAAAGTGATTCATTAGACCAGGCCACCTTCTTTCATTGCTCCATGGTCCAGTTCTGATGCTCACATGCCCACTGTATTCTGACACCTTTCTATAAGAACCAGCATTAACTTCTTGAACAATTTGATCTACAGTAGCTCGCCTGTTTGATCGAACCACACAAGCGGAATCAGTAACGGGAGGGAAAAAATGGTATCGGAACATCTCTAATATCCCTCCCACTATCAGGTGCCGTGATGAAGAGATAATCAGTGTTATTGATTTCACTTGTCAGTGGTCATAATGTTATGCCTGATCGGTGTGTGTGAGTAACATTTATTTATTTGTTTGTTTGTTTGTTTGTTTGTTTATGTCTACTTGATGAAAACAATAAAATATCCCAATGGACTTCCTCATAATCGACTCTCAGAATGGAAAATACAATGATATCTGTGTGAAATACAGTATGGCCAAAACCTTAATAAATATTTTAACTCTTTTAATAGTCTTCACTCCATAATCTTATCAACCCGCACCCCCAAAACTGCCAAAGATGAATTCCTATATACAGTCCCTGAGAAAAGTCTTGTCGCTTGTGTACAAATTGACCTAAAGTGCCGCTGAAATATATTTCTAATCAAGATATTTTTACAAGAAATTGCTCATTTTAATCCCACCAGCTTTTGCGATAATGTTTCAGTGAAAAACTAAACTTTCAAAAAGTTTTCTAATATTCACAGCTTGGTAAAGCCCATTGAGTCAATTTTTGCAAAGACATAAGTGTTGTCACCTTGTCATATGAGCTTCACCTGTGACTAATAATGGATCAGTTAGGTCTCAAGTGTGTATAAAAAGAATCCCAGTACACTAGACCTTCACATCAACTGCAACTAGACCTCTGCAAACATGCCTAAGATTCACCCTGAGACTAAAGTTTTGATTATCAAGAGGCTGAAGACCAGATCCACTGCTGATATGGCAGACACCTTCAATGTCTCTCAGCGTCAAGTACAGAGGATAAAAAAAAAGATTTGAAGAGACTGGAGACGTTTTTGACAAGCCCAGGTCAGGCAGACCCCGCAAGACAACTGCTCGAGAGGACCGTTTGTTGGCTCGAAAATCCAGGTGGCCAGCCCATTTTCCACTGCAGCAGAGCTCCACGAGACCTGGTCACCTGAAGTCCCTGTGTCAACCAGAACAGTTTGTCGGATTCTGTCTCGAAATGGCCTCCATGGTCGAATCAGTGCCCAGAAGCCAGCGCTAAACAAAAGACAATTGAAAAACCGTGTGGCATTTGCCAAGGCCCACAGCCTGCTAAAAAAAATGGACGCTGGAAAAGTGGCAGAAGGTGGATTTTTCAGATGAATCTTCTGTTGAATTACACTACAGTCGCCGCAAATATTGCAGGAGACCTACTGGAGCCTGAATGGATCCGAGATTCACCCAGAAAACAGTGAAGTTTGGTGGCAGAAAAATCATGGTCTGGGGTTACATCCAGTATGGGGGTGTGCGAGAGATCTGCAGGGTGGAAGGCAACATCAATAGTCTAAAATACCAAGAAATCTTAGCTACCTCTTATTCCCAACCATAAAAGAGGCCAAATTCTGCAGCAGGACGGTGCTCCATCGCATACTTCCATCTCCACATCAAAGTTCCTCAAGGTGAAGAAGATCAAGATGCTCCAGGATTGGCCAGCCCAGTCACCAGACATGAACATCATTGAGCATATGTGGGGTAGGATGAAAGAGGACGCATGGAAGACGAAACCAAAGAATATTGATAAACTCTGGGAGGCATGCAAGACTGCTTTCTTAGCTATTCCTAATGACTTCATCAATAAATTGTATCAATCCTTGCCAAACCGCATGGATGCAGTGCTTCAAGCTCATGGAAGTCATACAAGATATTAAATTTGGATCTCACAGCACCACAACTTAATTTGCTGACATATTTTTGTATTTGCAGTAAATTTGTTCCATTTCTGTATAGGCGACAAAACTTTTGTCTTGCAAAAATTTGACCTTTCTGTCTTGATTAAATGATAAATATTTTTTCTGTGAAAATTATTTATTTCAGTGCATTAAACATCATTTGGGAGGGTTTTAGCTTTTCATATGAGCTATTTCTAACACCAATTAATTAATTAAAAGTCAGGTTAATATCAGGTATTTCTAGAAAATAGATAAGCGACAAGACTTTTGTAAGGGACTGTATGTATAAGTACAAGTACCATTTACTATAAGTATATAGTGAGTCATATTATGAGTCTGAATAATATGAAATATTCACCCTGACATACAGTATTTATTGGGCCATTGGGACTTTTGTCAAACCATTTCATCATCTTGAAACATCAGATTAATGAGACCTGTGGGAGAGTGTATTAATGACATCTACTTTTGTTTACCACATATCATAAACCCTTGATAAACCTCTTGTGCCTCAAGTAAACTCACCAATTAGATTTATCTACGCCTTAATAGCAAACAATGTTTCTAATAAAACTTTGGGGATTTGTGTTACATACAGGCCTATACAGAAAAATGTTCCTAATCATTTTTTAATCATGACAAAAATTTCTAAAAACAGCTGAAAATGATTTACCAGGGAACCGTTTTTGCACTTTTGCTTTCGAGAAATCACCACATTAGAATTATAATATTCTATCTGCATTCTGAGTGGTTTTGAGATATTGAGCTTCAAAGTTTTTGCATTCCATTCAACTTTGATAGAAAAATATTTTTTTTTGTTTAAAAAAAAAAAAGTTGTCAGAATAAGAATATGTGAATAACTCAATTTTGAAGTATTTCTATTAGGGGTGACCTCTAATAGTCGAAGATTTGATGCATCGATATGCAGGACCGGATTCAACCACTGATCTCATGGTCGAATCTTCGTGGGTGTTATGAAACGAGGATCATACCATTTTGGCAATATGGGGGTGCTCAATATTAGTGTTATAAAGACATGTCGCGGGACTCGCGGCAATGAGCGATCGCCCCTTTAAGGGCACTGAGCTTCGCACTGGATGCGCCGCGCCTTTAGAATTCGAATACATATACACTGGCATTCGACGCCTGTCCGCGGCGATTAAATGTATATTTCCCTCAAATCGTGAATGTACATACTGATTTCACCCTGTGCTACAAGATACACTCATTGTGCAGCTCTTCTGTCAGAAGTCGATTCAAAATTGAGCTCGCGCGTATATAATGTTCACGTCTGCCTGGTGTGAGATACCTGAGACACGCCGCTGAGCTTCAATCCGGTGTGCGACCCCCTTTAGGCACAATCGGCTTAAGAACGTGCATATAAACACACTCAAAGTGTTCTTTTCCTCTCTAGGCAGGTTTTTTTTTCGGTTTATTTATCAAAATGTTCTTTTATATATTTGTGTGATGTTCTGTGTTTCGATCGCGACTTTTAAATGTTATGAGAGAACGGTTAATTTACGAATGTATAGTGTAGCCTAGTTTTCATCACTTTATTAAAAGTGGTGGCTGACTAGTGTCCTGCCCTTCCCAACCTGTTTATACCGTTTATTTTTTTCCGGTCTATGGTTTACACACACACAGATGATTCGACTATCGGTCGACCAAAGAGAGATTCGAAAATTCTGATTCGAATGTGTAAATCCTTAGTCTGGGACACCCCTAATTTCTATCATGAACTAAACATATTATTTTCAGATCTCGGGCTTTAGTTCTCAAATTTTTGCAACCTGTTGGCTGTACTGTGAATGTGTAAACAAATCAGTCACTGAACAACTTCAGTTATAAATCCGTATTACTTGATTTGAGGTTGTCAGATTAGTTACAATTACACATATAAAATGTGCAGTATTGATAAGTACAGGACTTTTTAGAATAATATTTATGTCAATAGCCATGTTTCAACCAAAATTACCCAAAATAATTTGTCCCAGAATTTTTTTTCTTCTGACCTGTTGCTGTCTGTTTCCATTGGAGTCTAAAATACCGTGAAAATTATTCCTATTAGTCCGGTGATGAAACCTTGTGTGATACATTTTAAGGATGACGTCAGACTTTACTGCACACACCGCAGCAGACTTTTAAAAATGGTGGTTGAAATAAAACCAAACTGAACTCAACCAATCAGTATGTTTATCACCCAAGTTCCACACCCAAAATTTCCCAAGCTTTGAAAAAGTACTTCCTTGCGAGCAGGGAATTTCTGAGGGGGAAATAATTCAATACCCCTACATTTCTAGACCAAATAACACATCGAGTGCAACCCCAAAGTCCCTAGTTCCTGGAGAAGGTTCCTGCAATGGAAATGCGGTTAATTAAAACATTGACCCTAATGAGACTAAAGACCAGAGAGAAATCATAGTAATTAAGTCTATGAAACATTGGTCATGGGACAGCCACTGTGAGCTTATTATGACTGTAGAGACTATGAGAGCCTGGTTTGAGTAAGTGAATTAAGCCTCAGGTCAGTATTTTATACCCACTTGTGGATAAAGAGGCCCAAGTGGAACAAGGGGTTCAGAGTTACTAAACATTGCTCCTACTGGTAAAGTTTGTAACTACACCTGCACAAATAGGGTAAAAAAAAAGTATATTTTTGCATTGACAGCAAGCAATTAAAATTAGCATTGTACTTTGATTTAAAAAAAATATCTTTTTTTGATCTATTTTAACTTTTGTATGTTTCATTAGTTACTGATTTGTATATGGCTTTAAAGAAACAAAACACATCTCCATATTTACTTTTTTTTTTTTTCTGTCTGTTGCAGTTCTTTCTAATACAATGATCAGTGTCATGACACAGTCAACCCTAAATTTATTCAGACACCTTGATTGTCTCACATTATCAGTTTATTCGCTATAGTTTACCTGTATGTAATTAGATCTGTAATTAATTTCTGTAGTTACATTTATAATTACACAGTCGACACCTAACCCTAAATTTACCCATACCACCACACCTGTGCCTATAACTATACCCTTATATCCATTATCAGCAAGTGTTTTGCACTACAATATGAACACAGTAATTACTTGTAATTACTCCAGGTGGATGCTGCACATTGGTGGTGGTTGAGGAGATTCCCCCTTCTATGTAAAGCGCTTTGAGTGCCTAGAAAAGCACTATATAAATGTAACTAATTATTTGTACTAATTTTAATTTTATTTTTTAATTATCTAAGTATATTAGTTAAGGCCACCTAATATAAAGTGGGACCAAAAATTATATCTGGTGTCTAAATAATTTTTTGGTTTGACTGTATGTATGGGTCAGATGATTGGCTCAAAAGATGATCGTGATGTAAAGATGGCAGCATTTACCAAGACATGTCTGCCATGAATGAGATGAGTGGGAATGCCAAAGTATTGCTTATTCCTGCTACGTTATCTCTCAAAAAATTACTGTATGCTGCACAATGTTAAAAGTCACATGTGTGTGCTGCATGTCTCATTTACGAGTCTTATTTCTGGAATTTCTGAAAATAAATATTTTAAAATATTTTAAAATATTGTAGAGGTAGAAGGATCTCCTTAGCTTTGCAAGGAAACAATACATCATTTTCTGTTATTTTCAGTAGTCTCTTGAGTGTATTAGTGTCAAGGGAACACATTAATTGGCTCTCTTGGACCTCTTGTCTCAGGTCTGTGTTGTTTTTGTTACTGTACCTGTTAGCAGCAAGATTATTTTTGTAACTCTTCCATAGTAATGACAATTAAAAAATAAAAAAAAACTATTCAAAATGTTCAGCATGACAGCCAATAAGGGTGAAGAATAGAATCATTTTTTAAATTAAATAAAGTAACTAAAATAAAATAAAAGATTATGCTTTTGATTGTACATCATTTCATTATTTGTTATAGTTTTCAATCATTACAAAAACTGGAGTAAACCTAAAGAAAGTAACACTGCTGGATAAAATACTGTAGAATCACAGCACTAATATGAAATAAGTACTTTATCATCTACATAATCAGTAATTAGATTCAGTGGATCAGGCCCCTATAATGCTTATGTCACCATCAATAGTTACCAACATCATCAGCCCCTGTTCTTCGTAGATCACTCGGTTATCTGGATTTGACATCCAGGATTTTTAGGTTTCTCAAAGCTCATCCTGGAGTTGCTATTTATATTTGTCGTGGTTTGGATTTAAATAGGCAAATGCTAAATAGTCTATGACTGGATCATTATTGCGATTTTCATGTTTCTAGCATGTTATATGTTTTTGAGAACAGTTATTCTAAACCTTATTGATGGAGCTTTTCGTTTCTTTAAACATTATGGCCATATCCCAGGATGCAATGTCATGATTCATCAGGGTCAAATTGTGAAAGAATGGTTGGAAGGGAGCATGAAGAATCATTTTTACACAGGCACCTCTGAGTCCAGACCTTAAAGGAATAGTTCACCCCAAAATTTTAATTCTGTAGTCACCCTTATATCGTTCCAATCCCGTAAGGCCCTTGTTCACTTTCGGTACACGAATTAAGATATTTTTGATGAAATCCAAGAGCTCTCAGGCACCTAGAAATTAGGGGTGTCAACAATAATCGATTCGGCGATGCATCGCGATGCGGGGCATGAACGATTCAGTATCGATGCGGCAAAGTGCCATAATCGATTATGTCACTGTTTATTTTCTGGCGGACAATACAGTTGTGAAGTTTCAAATACTTCCGGTTCCGGGAGAATAACAACAACAACAAGCAAGATGGCTGAGGCGGAGGGAGATGACCACGATAGACGGGTTATTAAAAACGGTCCCAAAGCTTGGAAGGCGGACATCTGGGCACATTTCGGATTTTATGAAGGGAATGGGAAACTAGACAAGTCTTACGCGGTGTGTAAAATCTGCCACACTAAAATTAAGCACGTTGGCAATCCAACTAACTTTACAAACCATGTCGATTGTTGGCATCCTTGACAACAACAACACAAAAAGTCAACACATCCCAGCCAAGAATTGACGAGTCGCTGGTGTCAGCATTGCCACACAACTCCAAGAGAGCAAAGAGGATCACGCGATCGGTGGCATGTTTTATAGCGAAGGATCTACGACCCTTGTCTGCAGTAGAATTTTGATGCATCGCAATGCATCGTAGAATCGAATTGAATCGAATCGTTACCTGGTGAATCGTAATCGAATCGAATCGTGAAGGCAGTGCCAATGCACACCCCTACTAGAAATAGAGGGATAGTTCACCCAAAAATGAAAATTTGATGTTTATCTGCTTACCCACAGGGCATCCAAGATGTAGTTCTGTTTGTTTCTGTAGTAGAACACAAATAAGATTTTAACTCTGTATGCCGTATAATGCATGTCATTGGGGTGTTTTCTATGAGAGTCAGAATCCATATTAAAACCTATGGCTTGTGGCGACACATTGATGTTTTAAGACACGAAACGATCGGTGTGTGTGTGTGTGTGTGTGTGTGTGTGTGTGTGTGTGTGTGTGTGTGTGTGTGTGTGTGTGTGTGTGTGTGTGTGTGTGTGTGTGTGTGTGTGTGTGTGTGTGTGTGTGTGTGTGTGTGTGCATGCGTGCACATGCGACCAGTGATCAGGTCCAGGAGTCAGAGCGATGGCATGTCCAATGACTGTTATGTTCTGACACTAGGTGTCGCTGCAGGGGGTGAGATAAGAGAGAACAGATCTGAGATACGGATGGTTCTGCTGTTGCATGGATTGATTAAAAAAGTATCTTTGTTAATCGTGCTTTCCGGTGTCTAATTTCATCAATACAAGACACTACAATGACTTCAAAGGTAGCTTTCACAAACTGGAAGTACAAGCGCTACTTTTCCCGCTGAGGTGAAAGGTAAGAATGTTTATGTAACATGCAACTTATGCCCAGGAACGTGAGCTCTGCTACCAGGAGGAGACAGAGCCACGACATTAAAGCAACCAAAACTAGGTTTTTCTCCACCGCAAGCTCTTATCACCCAGACAGAATTTAACAAAATAATATCTATATATAGTGGAGGACATGCTGCCGTTGTCGGCAGTTGAGTCAGATTTTTTCCGGGCAATCGTGAAAATATCCACGAGAGAGTGGGTATGCCCGCCATACAAACAAGACTTGATTGCACTTCTTGTTAAACTATTTACTCTTATGAGGAAGAAAATACTTCAAGAAGGCTACAGTATGTCTACCAGTTGTGAAGCTGCGTGACATTTTTAGAATTTTAAAGGGATGATGAATTGAGGAATCAACTTTCCCTTGAGCTTTTGATATATAAAAGGTCATGGTAATATAAGAATATCCTCTTAGTTTCAGAGCTGAAAACTTCCTTGTTAGTCAAAGAAAAGCTTTTATATACACCAGGCTCAGCAAACGGTCCTGTGCTTCATACTGACGTCAGTGTGCGACAAAACACACACCTCCACAGCGCGTCTAATCCAGTAGCCTCACCCACCGACTCCTGGAGGGCTATTCCTGTTTGTGGAAGAACACAGTCGCTGCATAAGCATCCTTCTGATACTAATATTAGGAATGAATGGTTGGACTTCATTTTTAATGAAGTTCCAGCTCACGTGAGGAAGACATGTTCACTTCAGTTCACTGCAGAATCATTTGTAAACAAATCTCCGGTTGATGCTGGATTTGGATCCGACAGGAATGGTGCAGCACATGTGAGTAAAACTTTTTTCATGTAATAGTACTGCATTGTTATAGATCGTTTTGCTTATGTGTTGTGTCTAACAGAGCATAACTTTAGCACGCTGGACTCATTATGGGCTAGAGCTCCCAAAGCCCGGCAGGCCGATGAATCTCTTAGTATTCCCACTTACGAAACAAAAATATATTGCAATATATTTGAAAATATCATGCAATATATTCACATATATGGGATTTAATATTTATATTTTCCAATATATTGCAATATATTGAAAGCGGCAATCATTTGTATATTTTGCAATATATTGCATGAATATATAATATATTTTATAATACCATCAATATATTATTCCATATATTAAAATATATTTCAAGAAAATATATTGGTAAATATATTTTCCTTTCGTAGGGTCCGTTCTTGTTCTGCTATTCTGTCTCAGTCTCTCTCAAGTTGACTTGGCATCTGAAGGGCGGCGCGCATACAGAACATGTATGTTTGTGCGTCCGATCTTGCGGGCTATGTGTAATATAAAAATAATAGTCCAAACAGTCATGGGTCGATGAGAAATAAAACATTGTGTTTGTTTGATAAAGACGTTTACAAGCCCTGTCATCGAGATAATCATTCTGGTTGCTGATTCTTTCTCATTCTCTCCTCTCTCATGTCACCGGACTGACAGGGGAGCTTAAAGGTGCACTATGCAACTTTCCGTCCACTGGAGGGCGCCTATTCTAAACAAAGGTGTAGTTTGATGACGCCAAGTGCGAGCGCAGTATCTTGGGACATGTGGTCTTCACCTCACAGCCGGTGGAAAATAGGACTTGGGGAGAAATCATGTTCATGGATGCGGTTATTAATGTTACTGTAGTATGAAGCAGAGCAGGACCGAGTGTTGTGGAGCTGAGCACGGCCGCTGGAGCGATTGTTAAACAAACACACGGTTCACGAGCACCGGGACTTTTATTTTGACGGGACGGGACACAGTCGCCGGGAGCCCGCACTTACGCGATTTTCGGTCATGATTATGAGGTAAATCAGCTCTGTTTATCATATTAGATGCATTTATGTGTGTTTAAAATTATGTTATGACGTTACTCTGTGTGTTCGCTCGGTGGCTGCTGTGACTTGTTCACACTGCTAAGAGTAAAGCGCTTCTGCCAAATAAAACTGAGGGTAACGCAGATATGACGCACTTGACAGGCGACTCCCTGTATATATGTACAGGTCTTTCTCAAAAATTTAGCATATTGTGATAAAGTTCATTATTTTACATAATGTAATGATAAAAATTAAACTTTCATATATATTAGATTCATTGCACACCAACTGAAATATTTCAGGTCTTTTATTGTTTTAATACTGATGATTTTGGCATACAGCTCATGAAAACGTCTCGGGTTATGTATATAACCCTTGTTCCCTGAGAGGGAATGAGCACTGCGTCAAAACAACGAATTTGGGGTTGCTCCCTAAGCATCAATGCACCTGAAGTATGAATGAAACTAGTCCAATCCTGATTGGTGTTACGTCATGACATGGATGTGACGGCATACCCGGAAGCTATAAAGGGGAGGCCGGCGCATAGTAGCGTCAATTATCGCGATGAGGCAAAACGCTCTCAGGCGATACGTGGTTTGGCGACGAGACGCAGTCTCGGTCCCTCTCAGGGAAAAAGGGTTATATACATAACCCAAAACGTTCCCTATATCGAGGGAACTTCGCACGAATTTGGGGAACGAGTACCCATTAGGCCACACCAAGGGTACGCCTGCCCTATTGTGAAGCTGGAGACCAGGCACAATTAAGATTGAAGCACCCTAGCGCCGGGAGTCGCAGGGATGTGTAGGCTGTAGAACCTAATAAACGTTGGCTGAGTGGCCCAACCGGCCACTTCACAGATATCCTGCATTGGAATGCCAGAGAGAAGGCAACCGAGGAGGCCATGCCCCTGGTATAATGTGCCCTAACGGCTATAGGTGAAGGCAAACCGCCAACCTGATATACAAATAGCCTGCACTATCCAATTACTAATAGTAGGGGTAGATGCAGGCAACCCCTTCTTAGGCGAACCAAAACACACGGGGTTTGAAAACAAACAGGGCACAAGAGGAAAAGTCTCCCTTCTTCCGCCGTCACATGAGGCGGAGGATGGAAAGCCTGTACCACTAAAGACCTGACCACATGAGAGGGCACCTTAGGCACATAGCCTGGCCTAGGGTGCAAGATGGCTTTTACTCCTCTGGGTGCAAACTCCAGGCAGGTCGGCTTCAATGCCAAGGCCTGAAGGTCCCCCACTCTCCTCAGAGGTGTGATAGCTAGAAGAAATGCCACTTTTAGGGTCAGATATTTAGGTTCAATGGATTCCAGTGGCTCAAAGGGGGCCTCAGCCAATCCTTCGAGGACCACCGCCAGATCCCAGGTAGGAATCCTGGTACGGCCAACGAGGAGCTACCAGAAGAAGACTGGCTCCTTGTTGCCGGACTCTCTCCAGGACCCCGGGGAGCAGAGCGATAGGGGGAAATGTGTACAGATGCAGCCTCGGCCACGTCTGTACCATGGTGTCCAACCCCAGCGGGGCTGGATGTGTGAGGGAGAACCACAGTGGACAGTAGGATTTCTCTCGAGACGCAAAAAGATCCACTTCCACTGGGCCAAAGCTCTTGCATATCAGCTCCACCACCTGCGGGTGGAGCTGCCATTCTCCGGGCCTCAGCCCCTGCCTCAACAGTATGTCTGCCCCCTGATTTTGTATTCCCGGGATAAAAAAATCGCCCTGAGGGATAACAATTTCTCTTGTGACCAGATGAGGATGAGATGCACCAGTCTGCACAGAGGGCGCGACCTCAACCCCTCTTGGCGGCCATATTGTCCATGCGGACCAGAACGTGGTGCCCGCAGAGATCCGGGAAAAAAACTCCTCAGAGCTTTGTAGACCGCCATCATCTCTAGACAATTTATGTACCAGGAGGAATAACGGACCTCCCATGGACCTCTCGCAAAGCGGCCTTCCATGATCGCGCCCCAACCAGTGAGGGATGCATCTGTTGAAACGGTCTTCCGGCAACATGATGCTCCCAGCACTGGTCCCTGGGACAGAAACCAGACTTTCTTCCATATGACTAGAGCCCGAAGGCATTTGCGCATTACTCTGATCATACGAAAGGGGTTCCCTCTGGAGGAAAACCCCCTGGTCTTTAGCCAGCACTGCAGGGCCCTCATGTGCAACATGCCGAAGGGAATAACAGTGGACGCTGCCGCTAGGTGCCCTAACACTCTCTGAAAGTGTTTCACATTGATATTCTGGCCTAGCTTTATTGCTGAGACTATCACCAGAGTGGTCTCGACTCGCACAGGAGATAATTGCGCCCGCATCGAAATCGAGTCCCATATAACCCCCAGAAAACTCGTCTTCTTGGCCGGCTCCAACACTTATCTTATCACATACATCACCTTGATGCACCCTGGACACATCCTCAGTGATGTTACCTGGGGTCACGGAGTGTTTCGGGTCTTTCAAGCATCATACACTCTCACCCAGGCGACCCAGCCGGGGTTGATCAGGCCCTAGCTTGTGTCCAGGTAGCCCTACCCCACCCATGGTTCTCCTCTCTTTATCCACAGCCACCTTGAGGCAACTTCTGCTGACTCTGTGACCTCCTTAATGGCCCTTCGCTTACTGGCCCCTATGATGCCCAGGATGTTATAGGCCCTGCAGAGAGACTGGCCAGCAAACCCTCTACATCCAACCTCAATGGGCTCACACCGTGCTCGCCACCCATTATTCCGGCACTCCTCCACTAGCTCAGCGTATTTTGCCCTTTTTCTCTCATTGGCCTCCTCGATACGGTCCTCCCAGGGTACGGTAAGTTCAAGGAGAACGATCTGCTTAGAGGTCTCTGAGATGAGTAGCATGTCAGGCCGCAATGTTGAGGTGGCGACAGCTTCTGGGAATTTCAGTTGCTTCCCCAGGTCAGCTTTCAACTCCCAGTCTCGTGCTGTTGCTAGCAGCCCTGATGAGGTGGCCCTGGCTGCTAGTGGTGGCTTGTCCCCAGCCCGGACAAAAGCAATAGTGTTCTTCACTGGGCGGAGGCGCTTACAGTGGTCAATTCCACAGCTGATGGTATTTGCAATGACTTTCAAGACTTGGTCATGACGCCAACGGTAGCGCCCTTCGCCCAGTGCTTTTGGACAGCAGCTTAGGATGTGCTCCAGAGTCCCCCTCTTCAGGCAGAGGGTGCAGGCTGGCAACTCCACCAATCCCCAGCTGAACAGGTTGGATGGGCTTGGTAGTACATCGTAGACAGCCTGGATCAGGAACCGTAGGCGATGGGGTTCTGCTTTCCACAGCTCCGCCCATGTGACTTTACGGTCCACTGCATTCTCCCATCTTGTCCAGGCTCCCTGCTGCCGCATTCCAACCATCCTGCTGGCCCGCTCCTCCTCTACTGCTACCCGCACCTCTTGCTGCACCAGTGCTCTCCTGTCCTTCCCCTGTGCCTTATTGTAGCGAGGTGTTGTGCCGCTACCCAGCCCAGCTCTTCCATGCGTCACTGCTCCTATCAATGACCTGTGCCGTAGCCGTGACTCAGCCTCATCCACCGCCGCTACTGCCCTCCACTTCCGCCCTGTCCTCACCTCGATCCCCGCCTGGGAGACCATCGGGTCTAGTGACTCTCTGTATTGCAGCACCTCCCTGGCCCGGCCCACCTTAAACTCCTCACTCAGGCCGCTGATGGGGAGCTTCAACTTATTGTTCTGGCCATACAAAGCAATGCTGCTCAGGCTTCGAGGTAGGCCCAGCCACTTCCATAGAAACCTGCTGACTCTCCTCTCAAAGCCCTCGATGGTGGAGATTGGAACCTCATAAATCAGGAGGGGTCAGAGAATCCGTGGGAGGATGCCATGTTGGTAAATCCAGGCCTTGAACTTGCCAGGTAGGCCTGACTTGTCTACTGCAGCCAGCCAGCCCTCCAGTTCAATGTTGGTTGCATGGATGGCTGCCGTGTCCTTCAGGCTGCAGTCGAACACCTTTCCCAAGCTCTTCACTGGTTTATCAGTGATTGATGGTATCTGGGTCTTGCCGAGTGTAAAGCTGAACTTGTTGGAAACCTTTCCTTTCTTCAACACTAGAGCTCTAGACTTTACTGGCTTGAAGCACATGCGCGCCCAGGATGTCATCTCTTCCAAGCCCTTCAAGATCCACCTGCCCCCTGGTACGTGTGGTGTCGTCACCGTCAGGTCATCCATAAAAGCCCTAATGGGCGGCTGGCGAATACCCGACTTGGTGAGGGGACCTCTGCACTGGACCTCTGCAGACTTTACCAGCATATTCATGGCAAGTGCAAATAATATCACTGAAATTGTACATCCAGTGATAATTCCCTTCTCAAGCCTGTGCCAGTCTGATGTTGTAGACCCTGCAGAGACTCTGAGACTGAAACTGCCATAGTAGTCCAGAACGAGGTCTCTAAACTTGTCTGGGATGTGGTGCCGGCGCAAGGCCTCCTCAACCAGTTTGTGGGGTATGGACCCATAGGCGTTTGTAAGGTCCAACCACAGCACCACCAGGTCTCCCTTATTCTCCCGGGCTTCCCTGATCAGCTGTGTGACCACGCCTGTGTGCTCCAGACACCCCAGCACCTTTGGGATCCCTCCTTTCTGGACCGAGGTATCGATGTAAGAGTTCCTCAGGAGGTAGTCGGTCAGCCGCCTAGCAACAATGCTGAAGAATATCTTGCCCTCAACACTGAGCAGTGAGATGTTTCTGAACTGGTCGATGGTCTTTGACTCTTCCTCCTTTGGAATCCACACCCCTTCTGCAAACCGCCACTGCTGAGCAACCTTTCCCCTCCTCCATATGACCTTCAGTATCTTCCAGAGTCTGTGGAGTAGCTTCGGGCAGTTCTTATAAACCTTGTAAGGTACCCCACTAGGTCCTGGAGCTGAACTTGCTCTAGCCGTTTTGATCACCTCCTGGATCTCCTTCCAGCTGGGCTCCTTTCCGTCAAAGTCCAGAGTTGGTGCAGGTGGATCAATCAGGTGCTGGCAGTGCCCCAGATCTTGTTCCCTGGATCTATCACAGAAGGTGTCTCTGAGGTGACGATCGATCTCAACTTTGGAGCAGGTAAGCCGGCCACTCCGCTTCTTGCCAAGTAGCTGCTTTGTGAACCCAAAGGGATTCGCTATAAAGGCAGCCCGCTTCCTGGCCCTCTCTTTCCTCCTCCTCCTGTGCCACTCCGCTCTCCTCAGAGTCATTAACTTCTTACGAAGGATGACACGCAACTCTGCTAGAGGACCCCTCTCTTCCTCCCTCGCCTCCTTAAACCTCCTCCTCAGACTCTTCAGCTCTTGCCTAAGCTGGTGGATCTTGTGCGCCCTGTTGTTCATAGTGTAAGGGAGGTTCACTACTTTCTTCTCCTCCAGCCCAAATCTCTCAGCTGCTAGGCTGATGATGATGGTAGTCATTGTCAGGAGGCGTCGGTCCGCGTCACCCTTGACTCCTGCTTCCAAGATGGTATCGACGTCTTCGTCAAACTGGAGCCACTCCTTCTCCTTGTTCGCTTGGGGCCATTTTACCCGCCGATGTTCTGATGTTCTGCATGGTTTTGGGGCCTGTGTCACTCGGAGGTTCTGGGCGCTGTGGTTTGACTCCGGGCCTAGCTCCTCCTGCGTCTCACCAGGGGTGTTCCCTGTGCGCTGTGATACAGGAACCATCCGCACGCAATCATCTTGGCCTGGTGGATTCTAAGGCCATGTGGGTTTTTGCACACTTTGCCGCAAAAGCATTGTGCACTCGTCGTCATGTTTCCGTCGCTGTGTGTCGGTATCCTTTGGTCTATCCGAGTGGGATCCTCATCCTCCCCCCCTCTCGGGGATCCCTGAGGGTATAACACCATAGGTCGATCTGTAGCTTGTAAAGTGGGTTCTTCCTCACAGAAGATGCAGGTTGGGCTGCTAACCCTCCCTACCCCGTTGCCGTCTCTCCGAGCTGTCCGCTGTCTCTCCAGCTGCCACCACACTGTTCTCGGTTGTCAATCAGTCTATTCCTGATCGTCACTGGTTGTTCCAGACAGTAGCTTATCACATACATCACCTTGATGCACCCTGGACACATCATCAGTGATGTTACCTGGGGTCACGGAGTGTTTCGGGTCTTTCAAGCATCATACACTCTCACCCAGGCGACCCAGCCGGGGTTGATCAGGCCCTAGCTTGTGTCCAGGTAGCCCTACCCCACCCATGGTTCTCCTCTCTTTATCCACAGCCACCTTGAGGCAACTTCTGCTGACTCTGTGACCTCCTTAATGGCCCTTCGCTTACTGGCCCCTATGATGCCCAGGATGTTATAGGCCCTGCAGAGAGACTGGCCAGCAAACCCTCTACATCCAACCTCAATGGGCTCACACCGTGCTCGCCACCCATTATTCCGGCACTCCTCCACTAGCTCAGCGTATTTTGCCCTCTTTCTCTCATTGGCCTCCTCGATACGGTCCTCCCAGGGTACGGTAAGTTCAAGGAGAACGATCTGCTTAGAGGTCTCTGAGATGAGTAGCATGTCAGGCCGCAATGTTGAGGTGGCGACAGCTTCTGGGAATTTCAGTTGCTTCCCCAGGTCAGCTTTCAACTCCCAGTCTCGTGCTGTTGCTAGCAGCCCTGATGAGGTGGCCCTGGCCGCTAGTGGTGGCTTGTCCCCAGCCCGGACAAAAGCAATAGTGTTCTTCACTGGGCGGAGGCGCTTACAGTGGTCAATTCCACAGCTGATGGTATTTGCAATGACATTCAAGACTTGGTCATGACGCCAACGGTGTGTTTTTCGTGTTGGGTCTCAGCCCCAAGCACTGGATGTGTGACAGAACTACATCTCGATGTCGAACTGCCATCTCGTACGACTGTGCCAGGATTAGCCAGTCGTCGATATAATTCAGTACACGGATGCCCTGAAGTCTCAATGGAGCCAGAGCTGCATCCATGCACTTCGTGAACGTGCGAGGGGAAAGAGCTAGACTGAATGGAAGTACACGATATTGGTACGCTTTGCCCCCGAAAGCGAACCTCAGGAACTTCCTGTGGCATGGAAGGATGGATATATGGAAATAGGCGTCTTTCAAATCTATTGTGACGAACCAGTCCTTGGGCTGGATCTGACTCACGATGGTAGGGATAGTTAACATCTTGAACCTGAATCTCCTCAGAGACCGGGTTCAGATACCTTAGATCTAAAATCGGCCGAAGCCCTCCATCCTTTTTTGGAACTATAAAGTACCGGCTGTAGAACCCGGCCTCCCTCTCCGACATTGGAACCTTTTCTATGGCTTCCTTCGTCAGCAAGGATTTTACTTCTTGTTCCACTACCCGAACCCGCTGTGGCACCACTGCAGTCCATGTTTCCATGCGCCGAGATAATCTACTAAGGGAATCAGCCTCTTGAGGCCGACCTCGGGTGTTATCTGAACCTCGTTCCCAGCCCCCTGAAGCGGAACCCTGGCAGGGTCTTTTTCAAGACGACTGGGACAGCACTTGCCCATGGAAAAATGATGTGACCCGAAGCGTCAGTGACGGCGGGATTACCACATCGTTTTCCCAAGAGCGCCGCACGGAATGCAACCTCGGTTGCCCCCGCTCTTAGAAGCCCTTAGAAGGGACCGCTTTTAGAAGCCCTACCGCGGCTAGGACTTCTTCCCAGCAGCCTTCTTAGCAAGAAGGACATTCCTCAGATCACCCTTCAGCCTTGAAGACTGCTGGTGAGAGTATCGCCTTTGTTGCCAGGCTCCCGGAGGAGGGGCTCTAAAAGCGACACTCTCTTTCTGCACCTGCCAGTGCGAGGAGCTGGTTGACGGCTGAGGCTGCCCACTTGGGACAGCCTTCCCCTTAGAACGCTGAGGGAGAAACTGGCGGAAAGCTGCCGATTGTTTTTTCGCCTCCTGAAATCTGTCGACGACGGTGTTAACGGTATCGCCGAACAGACCCGAACGCGAAATCGGGGAATCTAGGAGAAAGGTTTTGTCCTTCTCCTTCATCCCCGACAGATTGAGCCAGAGATGTCTCTCCACAGTAACCATAGAAGCCATGGAGCGGCCGATGGCACGGGCCGTCTCCTTGATGATGCGGATAGAAAAATCGGCAGCTTTCCGGAGCTCTAAAATATCCTCCGGAGAGGGACCCTCTCCCTCGTCTAGTTCCTTGAGGAGGTCGGCCTGGTATGCCTGCAAGATTGATAATGTAAGTAGGGAACTACCAGCCCGCCCAGCCGCCATATATGCCCTGGCCACCAACGCGGATGTATCACGGCATGGTTTGGTGGGCAGTACCGGGGCTTTAAGGGATGATTCCGATTCGGGCGAAAGATAGCTTGCGAGAGCATCTTCCACCCGCGGCATAGTCCCATAACCAGCCTTGCGCGCTCCCAGCATGTTAGAATAATCCAGTACTGGGGGATTGGAGACACACGCGGAGTATGGTTTATTCCAGGACCTTGGAAAAAAATGGTAAGCCCCGGCGAGGAGCCTGAACCCGGCGAGAAAGAAAGCGATCATCCAGCCTGCTTGGTGGCTGGATCTTCTGCATTTCTTGTGGCCAATCGATGTTTAATTTGGCTACTGCACGGGTCAGCACCTCAACCAACTCCTCATTGACGGGTGGATGAAGTGGTGACACAATATCTTCACCATCCGCCGTTCCTCAGAACCAGAGAGCACGAGCATCGGACCGCCCACCCAGGGGGAAGAAGCCGCAGCGCGGGCTTCCAAGCGGGGAGGGAGATCATCCGAACTGTTAGCGGATGATTGAGGAAGTGCCTCGGCAGTCTAAATCTCCGCTGACAAATCCAGCTGTAAACCCCATGATCTGCGACGCCGAGCCGCCTCGGGGGCCGCGGGTCCAGAACCATGGGGCTCACGGGGCTGACCGCCATCACTGAAAACGGCCAGCCGCGAGCGAAGCACTTTGAGTGCCAGCTTCTCACAATGCTCACAAGCGGCTCCCTCAAGAGCCGCTGTGGCATGCTGAACACCCAGACAAAGCACACACAACGAATGTGTGTCCGCACCTGACATGAAACGGGGGCATGGAGGCACACATCGTCTGAGCTTCTAGTTGCCATTCTCTTTATATATTTAAATATAGGGACAAACAACAATAAATAGACAGACAATTTCACACAGAGAATTATGCTAAAGAGCGATAACTATGCCCCGGCCTCCCCTTTATAGCTTCCGGGTATGCCGTCACATCTACGTCATGTCATGACATAACACCAATCAGGATTGGACTAGTTTCATTCATACTTCAGATGCGTTGATGCTTAGGGAGCATCCCCAAATTCTTCGTTTCGACGCAGTGCGAAGTTCCCTTGATATAGGGAACCCAAAATTCCTATCTCAAAAAATTAGCATATCATGAAAAGTTTCTCTAAACAAGCTATTAACCTTATCATCTGAATCAACTAATTAACTCTAAACACCTGCAAAAGATTCCTGAGGCTTTTAAAAACTCCCAGCCTGGTTCATTACTCAAAACTGCAATCATGGGTAAGACTGCCGACCTGACTGCTGTCCAGAAGGCCATCATTGACACCCTCAAGCGAGAGAGTAAGACAAAGAAAGAAATTTCTGAACAAATAGGCTGTTCCCAGAGTGCTGTATCAAGGCACCTCAGTGAGAAGTCTGTGGGAAGGTAAAAAATTTGGCAAAAAACGCTGCACAATGAGAAGAGGTGACCGGACCCTGAGGAAGATTGTGGAGAACGACCGATTCCAGACCTTGGGGGACCTGCGGAAGCAGTGGACTGAGTCTGGAGTAGAAACATCCAGAGCCACCGTGCACAGGCGTGTGCAGGAAATGGGCTACAGGTGGCGCATTCCCCAGGTCAAGCCACTTTGGGCTACAGAGAAGCAGCACTGGACTGTTGCTCAGTGGTCCAAAGTACTTTTTTCGGATGAAAGCAAATTTTGCATGTCATTCGGAAATCAAGGTGCCAGAGTCTGGAGGAAGACTAGGGAGAAGGAAATGCCAAAATGCCTGAAGTCCAGTGTCAAGTACCCACAGTCAGTGATGGTCTGGGGTGCCATGTCAGCTGCTGGTGTTGGTCCACTGTGTTTTATCAAGGGCAGGGTCAATGCAGCTAGCTATCAGGAGATTTTGGAGCACTTCATGTTTCCATCTGCTTAAAAGCTTTATGGAGATGAAGATTTCATTTTTCAGCACGACCTGGCACCTGCTCACAGTGCCAAAACCATGGTTTACTGACCATGGCATTACGGTTGAGCTTAAGGCTGCTATCGAAGCATCCTGGGTCTCCATAACACCTCAGCCACGCAGCACTGAAGCAGTCATTTCTACAAAAGGATTCCCGACAAAGTATTGAGTGTATAACTGAACATAATTATTTGAAGGTTGACTTTTTTTGTATTAAAAACACTTTTCTTTTATTGGCCCGATGAAAAATGCAAATTTTTTGAGGAATTTTGGGGTTTCGTGAGCTGTATGCCAAAATCATCAGTATTAAAACAATAAAAGACCTGAAATATTTTAGTTGGTGTGCAATGAATCTAAAATATATGAATGTTTAATTTTTATCATTCCATTATGGAAAATAATGAACTTTATCACAATATGCTAATTTTTTGAGACAGACCTGTGTGTACATATATATATATATATATATATATATATATATATATATATATATATATATATATTAGTGCCACGGATGGTCCAGATCGGCATCTGTGTAAATAAATATCTAAGATCGTGCCGGGTTTTGACCTTATTTGACGGAAATAACGGCCATATAGGAATACTAGATGAGATTCGTCTGATATGAGGTAAAAAAAATAACACAAATACTGCTCGGTTTCTCGCAGAAACCGATAGTTTCGTGTCTTAAAACATCAATGTGTCGCCACGAGCCACAGGGTTTAATATGGATTGTGTATTTTTTACTCTCATAGAAAACACCCCATTGACATGCATGCCTACATCTTGGATGCCCTGGGGGTAAGCAGATAAACATCAAATTTTAATTTTGGAGTGAACTATCCTTTTAACACTTTCAAGGTCCAGAAAGGTTGTAAAAACCTTGTTAAATAGTCCATGTGACTCCAGTGGTTGTGCGCAAAAACAAACAAAAAATAATTACTTTATTCAACAATTTCTTTCTGGCCTGTGCAATCTCCTAAATCTACGGCCGATGCTGTTCATGTGAGCACCACAACGCATGCGCAGGAGCTGCACTACATCGTAAACAGCTAAAGGAGACTGGCACAGGCCAGAATGACAGTCATTATCTTTGTTTGGTTTTGCACTCAAAAATGTTGCAATAGTGCTTGATTCTTGCACTGTCAAATAAAAATAATATCCCAACATTTATTACTATGTATTGTTTCGTTTCCTCACTGGATTCCTCCACAACTTGTAATATTCTTAAACAACATTCGGGAGCAATAAATACTGCATTATGGCAATGCTAAAAAAAAAACATGTACATGTGTCGTCTATGTGAAGCCTGTCAATCAACATTAGAGCGCCACCCTCAGGCACAATCTCTGCCGAAAATGTGTATGCGTGTGTTCAACTATAATAATAAAACTTACAAAATGTTTACCATAAACTACCGCTAAGACCCAGAATCTGCCCTACTTCACTTTTGTACATTATAGGGTACTGCCCCAGTGAAAGCACTGTACCTTTTATTCTGAGTGCTTGCTACATTTTAATGCAGTGATAGCCTCTTTGCTTATTAGCATATTATGTGATGTTCATGTTCATGTTAAGTTTTAGTTCAGTTAGAACATTTAAGTAAGCCTAGCTTTTATAAAAGTGCCTTACAAAACAAAACATTACTGGTGTGCATCTTAAAACAAAACAATGGCAGTAACATATTTTAAAGGGTTAGTTCACCCAAAAATGAAAATTATGTAATTAATGACTCCCCCTAGAAAGTTAATTAATGACATTAATTTCACTTTTGGGTGAACTAAGATATGCCAGTGCATGTTGCTTTCAGTTAAAATAGTTCAAACATTTGGATTTTAGTCTGGCCTATAGGTTTAAGCCTTGTCTGTGAAGCCATGTGTTGAAGCTAGGTGTTGAACAGTGTTTGAACTTTTGAACTTTTTTATGGATTCCAATGAAATAACTTTACAGTGGGCTGATTCACATCTGAAAGTGACTAACGTTCAACAACAACAAGATAAGTGGACTCTTCCTTATTCCTTAGCGGCCTCTAGCGGCAGTAGTTTACTATTACAAGGTAGTTTGTATGTTTTTTACTGGTTACGGGTAGTAGTGATGGTCTTGGGTACACTCTTTTTTTCTTGCCTGTTAATACAAATTTCACAAGCTTTATAATTTTTATTTGATTAACTTAAACACTGATACTACAATGACAACTTGCTGGATAGGCTGTTGGTAAAGTTGCATAGTTCATGAACAATTATATCTTCAGAAGTTGTTCAGAATTTGGCAGAAAACAACATAGTGTCATGCCTTTGACACTTGTTGTCGCTCGCTACTAGGCTGCAACTTTAAGAAACAGGTAATGGCCACTTTGTAACCTGATCAGAGGCTTTAATAAATGATGGAGCAGTATCTGGGTTCACTATTGCCACGGTTGTTGCTGTTTGCATTTCCAAGGACAGAACCCAGCTGAACAAAATAGTCGAGCTAAAAACACCTTTCTGCGTTCTGTGATCAATTAACCTAAGGATGAATCCTGAGTAGTAAGTAGTTATGCCTCTATTGTTTACTTTATTGGGGTACTGTGTTGCTAACGGTTAACAGTCTTTCTTCGATTACAATGACTAGAGAAGAATTCTGGCCTAGTGTAGCTTACATAGCATGAACACCAGTACACTAATATGCTATGTTAATAATAGCTTATGATGTTTTTCTCAGTGATTACTTGTTCAAATTGCTGCTGATTGGGGACTCTGGTGTGGGAAAGTCATGCTTACTCCTACGGTTTGCTGTAAGCTAAATCATTTTTCCCCTTTACTTGTCATTTTCTCTTTGGATGTTCTTCAGTGAATGGTGTCATTAATTTAAAGTAGTTCTATAAATTATTTACTCACCTTCATTTTAATTTTTTTCACCTTCATCTGTTTTAGAAGTTTCCACTATTTTCTGTTTTAAAATAAGTACTTCTGTTGATGACACACACTTATTTCACCAGGATGACACCTATACAGAGAGCTACATCAGCACTATTGGAGTAGATTTCAAAATAAGAACTATTGAAATGGAGGGAAAGACTGTCAAACTGCAGATTGTGAGTATAGAAATGTATTTCCATTCATATTCAACAAAGAGTCAACTAGTTGGTTTGTGTCTGGCTGTGTCTAAGTTGTTTTCTTTTTTTATCCAGTTATTAGTTTTGTTTTAAACAAACCTCTGTGGAGCAAAAACATTTAAAATCTAATTATTGTTGTTACAATAACTAATAATTTGCCAATTAACTTTTATCACTTGGATTGGTCCCAAAGGGCAAAAAGGCCCTGTTGAGGATTGATATTTCCATTTTCTTAAAGTGTTCGCAAACAACATTGTGCTTTTTTTACATATGCCATGCTTTTCTCCATCCTGAAGTGGGATACAGCAGGGCAAGAGAGATTTCGAACAATAACATCTAGCTATTATCGAGGGGCTCATGGGATAATAATAGTCTATGATGTCACTGAGCAGGTAATATTTTTGAATATTACAGAATGTTGAATAATTTAGCATTTTGTGTATGTAGAATTGCTTACTATTAATGCCTATTAAAGTACTTTGTTTTGTACAGGAGTCTTTCAACAATGTGAAGCAATGGTTAGAAGAAATTGATCGCTATGCATGTGAAAATGTTTCCAAGTTGCTAGTCGGTAACAAGTGTGACCTTTCTCCAAAAAAAGTGGTAGACTTTACCACAGCAAAGGTAATGCTTATGCAAATTCATGGTGAGGTCTGTAATACAGGATTGCCGTATCTGAGCTAAAATTGATATATTTTACATTTCATTTGTACTTTTTTCAGGAATTTGCTGAGTCACTCAAAATCCCATTCCTGGAGACAAGTGCCAAGAATGCAAACAACGTAGAGAAGGCATTTTTAACAATGGCCTCTGAAATCCAGAAGAGGATTGGGACAGACAGTGTTCAGAATGAAACTGTTAAAATGGGATCCAAAATAAACAGTGCCCCCCTATGGCCTGGTGGAGAGAAGTCAGTAGCTGAGGAGGTCAGCTCTTGTTGCTAGTACTCAATATCATTCAAATTCAGGGTTATATGAAAACTCTATTATTGTTTTCATCCTCTTTCTGATTCTTTTTCATTTTTAATATAAAATTTATATAATAATAAGCTTATAATAAGCTAATGAAGATGCATTTGGAAATGTCTCTGAAAATCATTTTCTGCTTGTGTATGCATTGTTCTATGATAAATGTTCTTTTATCTTTTTGGTGATGGACAAAACCTATAAGCATTCACTACTTTTCAAAAGTTAGGGGCCGTTAAGATTAAAAAATGTTTTTGAAAGAAGCTTCTTATGCTTTTAAGGCTGTATGCATTTGTATTTGATGGGGAAAAAATCAGTAAAATCAGTAATATAGTGAAACAGTTTTACATTTTAATATACTTTAAAACATAATTTATTTCTGTGGTGCAAAGCTGAATTTTCATCAACCATTTCTCCAGTCTTCCGTGTCACATGATCCATCAGAATCTAATCAAATATGATTTTATGCTCAAGTTTCTCATTATTATCATTGTTGAAAACCATGTTAGATTTTTTTTAAATAATAAAAATGTTTTAAAAATTTATAATATTGAAAGTTTAAAAGATCAGCGTTAATTTAAAATAGATTTAGTTTTTTTTATAATAGCATAGAAGTTTTTGTCTTTGTCTCTTTTGATCAGTTGAATGCATACAATTAAAAGTATTAATTTATAAAACATTTACTGACCCCAAACTTTTGCACGGTAGTGTATAAAATGTCTGATACTATATCACCTATTTTTTTAATAAACAATACTATGAAATCTAAGAGAAGTTCAGCTTAAAATATATTTACTTTTCAATTTCTCAAAAAAATAAAAATGTATATACATAAATGTGTAACTTTTTCTGAGTATAGAAGAACCTTCTGATTGTATTGATCTTCATTTGCATGGGTAATCAAGCAATTCTGCACTCTCGCTGCGCTGGGCATATACAGAAGCGTTTGCACTGCATACAAAGCTAAATAAACACTCGGATCAACCATGTGCTAAATATTATATGCACAGATAAAGCACTGGACCAAGAGTTGTTGTGCATGACACTACATCATATGTGTCAAAAAGAACAAAAACAAAAAATCACGGTCATTATTTCATGGATCTCATTAGTGAAATAACAGTCAAGTATTCATACAATTAGGTAGATATTATATAATATACATTTATAATCAGATGATCAAATTCTGACATTTCGTTGAATATATAATATTCATTTATGACATTTCAACATTTTTGAAAAGTGCTTATCTTGATTTATAATCATAGCTCTAAAAGGGTGTAACTTCCTGGGTCAAGCATTGAAAGCATTTCAATTGAAGATAAAATGGCACAGAACATTACAACGCAACAACAACTCTGCTCAGCTGACATGAGTACATCAGTTCATCACTGAAAGGTTTCAGGCCTGTTGTGTTCATCCTACAGGCTCATGTTGAGCTTCACACTGATTTCTGCCTGGATTATTTACTGTGGGGGGGGGGGGTGCATTAACAATGACCAGTGTCTTTTCCGCTGAGCTTACAGACATTTCCTTCAACCCTGAAGCACATCTCAATGCAATGCATAATTCAAAATACGAGGAAAACAATGAGGAAAAATCAATGCAGAAAATGTCTTCATATTAACGGGCCAAAATTATTTCCTTTGATATCAGCCATCTTTTTTTCAAAAAAATGGCTGATTAGATCACTCCCTCTTGTATGTTGCTTCTATGAACTTATAGTTAAATTATATAAGTTTAAGCACTTTCTGCTCTGTTTTCTGCTGATTTCTGCATGTAATGCGCCTTAAAGTCCACTTTCATTGCTTCTTCTGGGATGCAGCACCACCGCATGCATTTTAAAAGCTGTAACTTGTTAATATGCCCACCAAAAGAGATGAAACAGGCCTCTGAATGAAATGTACAACAAGAGAAATTAAAAACCATCAGTACACATTACAACCAGGACTTTTTCCCAGTAAATCTGGCCATATTGGCCAATTTCAGCCGCATGCGTTCCCTCTCCTCTGTATTTCTCTTTGAGGTGCACTCAAGTGTAGAGTCGGTCTGAAATGAGATGGCTGGGCCGTGTGAAAGCAAAGCTGCCCCCGTCTTCTCCTGAGACAGGGTGGTTGTAGGCGACTGCAGGACCAGCCTGCTCCGCATTGAATGTCTGAGGCGTAGCAACAAAGGGTTGCGTTGAGGATACATCTCCCTCTCCGGCCTGCAGCACAGGAAGCAGGCAGCACACAACATGCGGAAAATGTAGATCCAGCCGAGGTAGTGAAGCTCCACAATGTTCAAGAGGAAACAACCCAGGCTGATGCTAAACATAAAATTAAGGAAGATGGTCTTTTCCGTGGCTCGAGACACAAAACAATCGGTCCGTGTTGGGCATGGGTATGTTTCACAGCGGAACAAATGAGGCACCTCAAATCCGAACAGGTAGTACTGACCGACAAGAAACGTGATCTCCAAGACGGAGCGGATTAGGACATGAACTATATAGATGAGGAGAACCTGACTGGAGAGTGTGGTTGGATCCTTGCTGACCTCACCAAAATCATCATGCAGTAGGCTTTGCTCCACGCTTTCCTCATCCTGACCACCCCATTCTTCTCCCTGAGGTCCATATGCCAGTTTGACACTCTCCCCTTCCAGCCGCCCAGGGTGCCTGGCCTCTGCCTGGACCCTTTCCGTCTCCAGCTTCTCGTCTTTGGTGATTTTGTGCAGCACATAGATGATGTAGAAGATGGAGGGCGTTGAGACCAGCACAATCTGGAAGACCCAAAAGCGCAAGTGTGAGACAGGGGCGAAAGTGTCATAGCAGACGTTGTTGCAGCCCGGCTGCAGTGTATTGCAGGTGAACTTGGACTGCTCGTCGCTGTACACGGCGTCTCCCACCAGGGTCACAAGCAGTATGCGAAAGATCAGGAGCACCGTCAGCCAGATTTTACCGATGACCGTCGAATGATTCTGAACCTCTGTTAGAAAGCGGCCCAGAATTGACCAGTCCCCCATTTTTTAAACTGGAGAAAAAGAGGAAATGGTGGAAAGGCAAATGTATTGTTATGTAGTCATCTAATATATTAAGTTTTTCTTAAGAGAGAGAAATATGCTAATTAAAACAATATTTTGTTCATCATGCATTATTCAGGTTGTAAAATGTATGCTTTTAATCTATCTCTTTGCAGTCATTATTTTATTTGGTAGGTCAATATGCATAAAATGACACTCATTTGATGAAATTGAACAACATTATGACCAATACATTGAGGAATATCATAAAATATACATTAAAAAAAGGCACTTACCTTTGGTTAATTTGTCTTTTTTTGATTGCAATTTGACAAATTGCGCAAAACATACCATTTCATTGCTACATTTGAAAACGGGCTGTTTGTCACTGGGAAAGGACCTCAATGTGTGAGCTGGGGGAAATGGGCTGACCACAGGCATCCATCCAAAACCCTCATTGTACTGTATTCAGACAAAGAATCCCAATGTACAATGTCACAAAGGGATGCAACATTTCTGAATGTCCCTGAACACTCAAACTAATTGTTCAAAAGAACCTGCTGGAATGGGGAAACAATGTTAATTCATGAGAGATTTTGACCTATACCTGCTCTGAACGTGTGAAAGCTATATTCTTCTGCACGTTAAAATAATTAAACCCATATGCCATAATATGAAAATGATCCGTAATGACCCATCACTCTGATCACTTTTTCGTTTTGAATTGTACTCGGTTAACACTGGCTCCCTAAGTGTAAAGTAAACACACAACACAACATTTCCCCCTTTGGGTCAAAAAAAAAAACAACAGTCTTCCCATATGAAACAAAAATATATTGCAGTATATTGGAAAATAACATGTAACACATTAGGTAATATATTCATATATGTAGGATTTAATATTTATGTTCTCCAATATATTGCAATATATGAAAGCGGCAATCATTTGTATATTTTGCAATATTACAGGAATATATAATATATTGTATAATACCATCAATATATTATTCCATGTATTTACAATATATTATAATATTTTTCAAGTAATATATTGGTAAATATATTTTCCTTTCGTAAGGGTTAAAAAAAAAGATAATGAACTTGGAAAAGTTGAAACTGTGAATTTTAATTAAGATTATAAATATGCTTTAAAATATAATGTTCAAGAGCCTTGTTCAATCATGTCAGTGGTAAGAAAAAAGTTGCCATGAGTTGAAGTTAAAGTTGCATCTGCGGGGATGGGAGCAAATTTTTAAACATTACTAAGCTTTTCTGTGAACTTTTTGCACATCCTTATGCTTTCACAACCACACCATCTGCCCCGTCACAATATCGACTTGCACTAACATAATTTGCACAGCCTCAACATCTCTCTTCACTACTTAATAACATATTAAGCATTTGGTTCTCTCAAGCATGCAAACCAAAATATAATGTCTATTTCCTGTATTGTGTAACTTGTTGAGTATTACTATATTTGTATGGTTATAATTGTATTAACTTTAATTTCATATCATATTTAAACTATATATTACAATATAGGTCTAGTTTAACTATATATTTATAGTTATATAACTATACAGACAGACAGACACACACACACACACACACACACACAGACAGACAGACAGACAGACAGACAGACAGACAGACAGACAGACAGACAGACAGACAGACAGACAGATAGATAGATAGATAGATAGATAGATAGATAGATAGATAGATAGATAGATAGATAGATAGATAGATAGATAGATAGATAGATAGATAGATAGATAGATAGATAGATAGATAGATACATACATAGATACATAGATACATAGATACATAGATAGATGGATGCATTTCTTCATCATGCATAATTCAGGTTGTAAAACTCATATTTAAAATATATAGCCTATTACAATAATTCAATATTGGCACAATAAAGTAACCTAGCACTATTCCCGGATAACTAGTGCATTAATGGTCAAAATTAGTTGTCACAATTCAGCAAAGTATAGCCTTTACCAAAAGTACAATTATTTGAAGTAGCCTAAATATGTAAATGTATTTATAATTAGCATTAAATAAATGTAATTCAAATACATTTTGGTAAATGTATTTTCTTAGCCTAAAGCTTACTCTAAGTTAGTTGTTTAGGATATAGCACATAAAATGGACTATTACTTTTCCTTTTAGTATTATATGATTATTAATTTCCACATCGTGATCAATCTTTTCTTTGTCATGTGAAAAGTCGTTTATTGATAGCCTATATTTTGAATAAAAATAAAAAGTATCGTTGCTCTAAAGTGTTTGTGAGTGCAGTGCTGTGATGGAGTGAGCTGGCAGAATCTCAGCAGCAGCAGCAGCAGCGCGTATATCAGATGAAATGGTTTGGCCCTCGGGGTTACAGGAAGTTGTAGCAGCTGCCATGTTTAGCTGCTTTGTTGTAGATTTCTTGTAGGTTTCCTGCAGATTTTTTTAAGTGTTGCAATGGAGCCGAGCTGGAGTTCATTTTTATTTCAGGTAAGCCAGCCGTTTGAAATAAATCTCAACCACGCGGGAAAAATAGAAAATCGATCGGGACTCTTAAAAACAGCGCGAAGCGCGGAGATTTGAGCTTTAAAAGCGGGATTTTATGTCAGTAAAAACAATGGTAGCTAAGCTAGCTTACATTAGCCGCTAATGCTGCATCTCCCCCAGACTTCCAGCTGTGAACTATGAGGGAGACATACAAGGGATTTCTTTACCTCTTTTCCACCTCTTCTTCCTTTCCATTTCACGCTCTTTTTATGTTCTTTTTGTCCTTTTTATCTTAAGTTAAACACTTTTACGCTGGCAGCTTATGCCTTAGTTTTGGGTACTCATTGATTTTGTGACACAATTTGGATGTTTTGGCCAGACAACGTCCATGTCTGCGTGGTGTGTAGTGGAATACGGTGTTTATGTGCATTTTTTGGCACAGTGTTTTAATACTTCGTTTTTCTTCCCCTAGCGATCTCCATGTTATACCGCTTTTCCTTTTCTTTATTTTTATTTGTTGTCAACGCAGCTCCCTTGGTTACTTTTATTGGAGGGAGCATGGGGATAAATGGCTGTGTTTCAAAACCTTCTGACCTGCCCACCTAGACATCATAATCGAACAGAACGTGCACACGATGGACAGAATACTGTATCACTTATTTTAAAATACTGTGAAATTCTGTCAAGGACTAGGTTGATATATCACAGTCTTTTTCTGTAAGTTTTAAAACACCTTAAATTTTGACTTTGGTATTCCTTTTAAACTATGCTTTGTAGTTATGCATGCAGTGATGTTACAATGGAATGCATGCTTTATGTAAGTGTGATGGAAATGCTGATGTATGAGGAATCTGTGCATGTTTATGGTGAAATTAGAACACTTAGTTTGTGGCTGTTGTTGACCGCATGCAACTCCTCTTTTTTTATGAAAAATTACTGTGATGTTTTTCATTTTTAAGTCGTTTGCTGAATGAATAATGCAAATGCATGGATCAGCCAATATCATTTTTTTTAACAATATCAACACTGCTGGTTTACATCATTAATATGCAAAATACATTTTATAAAATGTTTTATTTCTGCTTTTTCGTGGTAATAATCATGCTACATTTTCGATTTAATATTATCAATAGCAGTATTTTTTAGTAGAATCTAAATTTTGTTGTTGTTGTTGTTTAATTGCAGATTTGTTTTCTCATTGTTTTGGCCTGTCTAACTGTTGTTAAGATTAAAGGGTTAGTTCACCCAAAAATGAAAATTGTCATTAATTACTCACCCTCATGTCATTCCAAAACTGTTATTCCTTCATTCATCTTTGGAACACAAGTTAAGATATTTTTGATGAAATCTGAGGGCTCTCTCACCCCTCCATGGACAGCTTTTTAATTACCACTTTCAAGGCCCAGAAAGGTAGGAAAGACATCATTAAAATTGTCCAATTTACTCCAGTGGTACAACCTTACTTTTATGAAGCAGCGGGAATACTTTTGTGTGCAAAAAAACAAAGAAAAATAATTACTTTATTCTACAGTCAGTGTCCTAAGCTGTTGATGTAGTAGTCCAGCGCTTCCAAGTACCAAGGCCAGAACGCCAGCTTACCATTGGCCGAGGCTGCTCACGACGTGAGGGACTATTTTAACAATGTTTTTACTACCTTTCTGGGCCTTGAAAGTGGTAATTAAATTGCTGCCCCTATGGATGGTTCAAAAACCTCTCGGAGTTCATCAGATCTTCACAATCAATCCATGAAATAGGAATGTGACTTTACCTGTGAAAACTGTTTCCTGTTAAATTCACTGTGTGCTATTCTTTAGATATACAATACATGATGTGATTTATTGTTGGAGCCGATGTTAAATAACAAATTAAATTAAAGTATAAATATTGGTTCAAAAAACATTGATCAAGCTAATTATTATAAATAGTCAAGACATGTATTTAAATGTCATCTTAGTCGAGTATACTTTCTGTTCTAGAGGTATAAGGAAGTAGTGTCTCGGCTTTTCCCTTGGGAGAGAAAGCATTTGAAGCACTCTATGACTATAGGCTTTGTTCCAGAAAAGTTTGCCAAAATGCATTTCTTTCTGGAACAGAAACTGTTCCAAAAAATTATAACTATAGGAAGGCCTGCTGCATCTTGTGTGCTTTATCATCATCTTATTTTTAACTAGACATGTAGTGAATTAATTTTATTGCAATCAGCTTAAACATCAGATTTAGCATTTTCTTTGAGAATAGATTCTAGAGATTTGAAACGATATGAAAATGTAATACGACGATTATAGTGACCAAAACGATCATGGTTATTAATATTATCATGTGCTAGAAATGGTCAAAAAGTACTGATTCACACTATAATCATTTTGCCAAGTTTTATGTTGAAAACCAACATAAACAAATACAATTAGCAGCACTATGCAATTTTTGTCTGCATAAACATAAAAATAATAGCATTAACAATGATGGCCAGTTTTTAAATAAACAAAAATGAAAAGTTTTGATAAAAAATTATAAAAAGGTAAAACCTCTTATTTCACCCTTTACATTTTTTTTTATGAAAAGGATGAATCAAAATGATAAATTATAAGTATTCATTTTTATTAAATCTATATCCAAACAGTTTTATTGAAGTTTTATTGAATTTGGTCTTATAAAAAAAAAACGACAGACAGGCTGATTGAAAATGTTAATCCACTCTCTGACAGTAGGTGGCACTTATGGAACTACAGAAATAAAGCTGTTTCCCAGGTAACCTCCGTAAACAAAGAAGCGCTGCGCTTTATTAGGCATAACACGGAGGGGAGCTAAAAAGCAAATGCCATCAAAACTTTTCTGAAGACAGACGGTTCCTAGTCTGGTCCTACCAGACTCTCGTACATTTAATTTGTACAGAGAGTCTGGCCACTCTCCATTGACAAGTATTTACTTCCTTGAAGGCAGACTCTGTTAAAGTTTAAAATTCGTTGAAGTCTCTAACGTTTTGGTCATGACGTATGTCATGCGTAGTTCCAGCAACTATCAGTGTTGTTCACCTTAGCCAACTCTTTCACCACTAGCGGACCGAGCTCGAAAATCAAACTTTTCCCGAACCCCATGGGGAGTAGGGGCCGCAACATCCTGGCCACCAACAAAACTCAGCAAAGACTGTCCTTGCTCCGGCTTTATTTTCTGGATATTCGGCAGCGTTGCCACAACGGACCGAACGGCTTCGCTCGCATCTTTCTCCACCACGTTACTGAACTACAACTCAAACTAGCGCACAACAGCAAAGTCATCGTTCTCAGCCACTCCCTCTGTGCACTGATTGGACAGATTAAAATTTGGCCAGAGAAAACCAGCGACTATAACGCAAACCTAGACGGAGTACTGAAGGAAAAGGAAAATTGAGCGGAAGCACAATAGGAGGGAGGAGCCAGGCTAGTCGCTTCCCCTGTTAGAGATATATTGTAATTAATTCATACATGCATTCTGCCTTGTGTTTTTACCCAAAAGCGCCTGCATGAGACTGTTGCTGAATGCTACATATTTACAAATGCTATAATCAAATACATTTTTAATGATAATTATGAAACTCTAAAATTAACCGTCTTGAATTTTTATCGTGACTTATTGGCAAATTGGTAGTGTTCTATCCCTAATAGATTGATTGTTATACACCATCAAAAAATGTCGTCTTGATTACATTATGCATGTTTGTCTACTGTTCTCAGGAGTTTCTTCAACCTGCTCACCATACTCCATGCTCCCAAGATCTTACGTGCACCAATCATAATCCATATTTGACTTTGTGTAAGCTTAACCTTAGCTGATCCGGATATTGTCAGTAAAAACCAGAGCTCGCTGACCATTAAGGAGATAAACAACATGTTTGTTTCTCAAAAGCCTGCTCAAAGTTCTTTTCAAGTGTCTTGAAACTCTGTAATACAAACTTGAATAATTTTTAAAACTGAGAGGTCAGTGATTTGGTTTACAAGCCTAAAAAGTGCTTAATTTGTTCTGCTTGATTCCATCCATGTGATGAGGCATCTAATGAGACGACGGTCTAGCGCGTCACTCCTCATTGTTCTGCAGGCGTCTGAGGTTATTCATGAGCAAGGCATTGTCCGGCTCCCAACAGGCATCTCTTAATCCGTCTGCAGCAAACAAGAATTTGATTCACTGGGTTCTGTCTCTGGAGTAAAGGCGTTCTGCTCACTCTTGGTCTTGTTTTTCGACAAGTTACACGAGGAGATGTGGTTTTGATACCACAGATGTTTAATTTTATCTTTGTTATTAAGCAATTTCTTTTTCTATTTCTCCAACTACGCCTGTAATAGGCTTAATCAGAGATTTATCTGTGCATCTGGCATCTTCGCAGATCACGGTTAGTTTGTGCTGCAGATCAGAGTGTCTACAGACATTGTCACAATGCGAATTAACCTATATACCAATACCGTCCTTTAAAAATAGACTGACAAAAGTGCCACTTTTTAAATGCAGCTTCAGGTTTAATTTTACCTTTAAGCCATGCTTGTCACATTTAGGCCTGTGTTTCAAAGTGCCTACAGTGTTCTTATGTGCACTGCTCAACCTCCATATTATTTCTATTGGTGTGACCTTAGCCTTCAATGCGAATTTGTATCAAAATCATCCGAGCAGCGTGAAGAGCAGGTTGCTGTCACGGTGTGAAAATGTATTGCTGCTTGAATGGGTCCATATACAAATAGACTCACAGACACAATGTCACAAAAAGTACCATCCATACCAAATAATGCTGGGATAACAGTGTTCAAATTATTCAGACCTCAAAGCAGCTGTGTCCCGTTTAATTGCACATGTTGTAGAGTGAGGTCGCCTAATCAAGCTCATAAAGACCTCCTATGGGGCTTTTACTAAAAATGCAGACCAAAACACGTATGTTCTTTCATACTTTTAGGATATGTAATCCTGTAAGCTTTAACATTTATAGCGTTTCCCCAGCCACCGTCGTCAGAGGCGGCATGTCCAGTCTGCAGGTCTCTCGTTACTGTAGACTTTATTATATTTCCTCAGAGGCACAATTGTGTTCATGAAGGGCCGCCCCCACCCATCAACTGGATGCCGTGACCAATGGGACAATGCAGGCAGCTGCAGAACGGGGAGGCTAATAGTCGTGTAGTCTTTCAGCTGCTCTTGTTTTAGGCCCAGTGATCAGGGTTGCCCCCCCTCAGCAACCAACGCCCACACACCTTATGAGCAAATTATGCTCTGTGACCTCCACTCATTTATTTTTTTGTAAGTAGACACAAAATGTATTTTTATTTATTTATTTTTTACTATTTTTATTGAGAGTATTATTTATATTGCAATGTGCTTTATTGTGATTTATACCAGTTTGTTTGTTTTGATCGTGTCAGATTTTCTTGTTTTTGCTTATTCAGGCATTTATGTATAAAAAATAACTAATCCAGTTCGTTGTTCTTTCTTTAACTCATAATAATGTTCTGTTGTGGTTTTATGTTCCTTTACCTAGGGCTGGTCGCTTATGGCAAAAATCATAATCATGATTCTTTTGCTCAATATTGAAATCATGCTTATTTAACATGATTATAGGTGGGTGATTTGATCAGTCTTGTTTCATGAGATGAGTCATTATTTTAAATGTCAGTGAAATTTCACAATTAATCAATACTTCAGCAAAAAAAAACGAATACTAGGTAAATTAATGCAAGTAAAAGTCATGGATGGCAAGCAAACAGTCAGCAATACAATAAACAAAAATACAAATGAAATAAAGCGTGCTTTAGGTTTGTCCGAAAGATGTACTAACAGTTATATTCAGATAATAATAGCTTACAATGGAAATTAAATCAATTCTAAATTAAATTAAACATTAAATATACATTAAATATAAACTAACCCTTATTAAAACTACAAAAGTTATTGATTCAACAGTCAAAGTGATTTTTATCTTTTGTTGTTTAACAATAATAACTGCAGCAGATTTATTGGGCTGCTGTCATTTTAAGACATTACCAAAACCGCATTTCAACAAATTTCTGTGTAGGGTATTTGACCGTTTAGGTATCTGAATCCCATAGAATATTTTGCTTATGTGTGTTGCGCACAGTAGCACTCTCTTTCACAGCTTAATACGCTTTTAAAAACACTGTTTAATATCAAGCACGTCCCGTAGTTTAGCAACAATAAATTGCCCTATATTCCATGTTTTTTTGAAAGGTATACAGGTCCTTCTCAAAATTAGCATATTGTGATAAAGTTCATTATTTTACATAATGTAATGATAAAAATTAAACTTTCATATATTTTAGATTCATTGCACACTAACTGAAATATTTCAGGTCTTTTATTGTTTTAATACTGATGATTTTGGCATACAGCTCATGAAAACCCCAAAAAATCTAAAAAAAATTCGCATATCTCATCCGACCAATAAAAGAAAAGTGTTTTTAATACAAAAAAAGTCAACCTTCAAATAATTATGTTCAGTTATGCACTCAATACTTAGTCCGGAATCCTTTTGTAGAAATTACTGCTTCAATGCGGCGTGGCATGAAGGCGATCAGCCTGTGGCACTGCTGAGGTGCTGTGGAGGCCCAGGATGCTTGGATAGCGGCCTTAAACTCATCCAGAGTGTTGGGTCTTGCGTCTCTCAACATTCTCTTCACAATATCCCACAGATTCTCTATGGGTTTCAGGTCAGGAGAGTTGGCAGGCCAATTGAGCACAGTAATACCATGGTCAGTAAACCATTTATCAGTGGTTTTGGCACTGTGAGCAGGTCCCAGGTCGTGCTGAAAAAACAAATCTTCATCTCCATAAAGCTTTTCAGCAGATGGAAGCATGAAGTGCTCCAAAATCTCCTGATAGCTAGCTGCATTGACCCTGCCCTTGATAAAACACAGTGGACCAACACCAGCAGCTGACATGGCACCCCAGACCATCACTGACTGTGGGTACTTGACACTGGACTTCAGGCATTTTGGCATTTCCTTCTCCTTCTCGGGTCGGCAGTCTTACCCATGATTGCGGTTTTGAGTAATGAACCAGGCTGGGAGTTTTTAAACCCTCAGGAACCTTTTGCAGGTGTTTAGAGTTAATTAGTTGATTCAGATGATTAGGTTAATAGCTCGTTTAGAGAACCTTTTCATGATATGCTAATCTTTTGAGAATTTTGGGTTTTCATGAGCTGTATGCCAAAATCATCAGTATTAAAACAATAAAAGACCTGAAATATTTCAGTTGGAGTGCAATGAATCTAAAATATGTGAAAGTTTAATTTTTAGCATTACATTATGGAAAATAATGAACTTTATCACAATATGCTAATTATTTTAGAAGGACCTGTATAATGGCTGTTTGTCATAAATATTGTTTTGCCCTCAGCACTCAAATATCATTTGCACTATTTAAACATGCATAAACCAAGAATGATTAGTGCCATTAACATAAAAATATCTCGATTTTTCCATGTTTGAATATGCAAATTAGATTAGAGAACTGCATTTGAAGTACATTGGATACTTTTACAGTGCCTTATGTCCATATGTTCCACCCTTTTATATTGTATGGAAAAGAGCCATCATGTGAACATTCTGCCTTCTAACTTGCTCTGCTAACCATGTAATCTCACTGTGTGTATCCTGCAGTCGTTGTTGTCTATATGTAAGTTTAGCAGAACGTCCTGAGCTTGAGGCCAGTCACATGAGGAACTGCTTTCATTACAGACTCAGATCATTTTACATGCAGTAGGTTTATGTTTGCAGACTATTTCTTTTGCAAAAGCATTGAAGTCTGATATGATGCCCAAGTCTGTTTTCGTAGTTAGTTGCTTTTTATGGACTGTTTTCAGCTTGTTCTCTTACATCTGAATAAATGATAGTTCCTTCCTTCTCATTTGCTTTCTTACTCTCTCCAATATCTCATTAGTCATCCTGCACTTTGCTGATCAGCTGATTCGTCCCCCTGCTAGGTCCCAGTCAGGGCTTCTCATGTTTTCCAAGTTGCACAGATGCCCTGGAAATGAGTCAGTTTCTATTTTTGCTAAACATTTAGCACTGTCTCTCAGCTGAGGTCGTGTTTACCTCATACTGGCCAATAGCAACACTGGCCCATATCACAGCCAGTCGATTCACACAGCCAGTTTGCATAGTGTTCAAATCAAATGATACAGTCAGGTTTTATTACAGGAGAATTTTTGTATTTATTAATATCACTTATTATTCAAAAAATATACCAAGTTCAAAAAACAATAGTTTTTAATGTTTCAAAAGGCTTCTTCCTATATTAAGCAGTGCAACAGCTTTTAACATTGATAATAAGAAGGAATATTTAAAATCAGCGTATTAGAATTTCTGAAGGATCATGTGACAAAGACTGGAGTAATGCTGACAATTCAGCTTTGTCATTACAGGGATATAGAAAACAATAATTTCACCTTGTTACATTTTTTTTTTTGTTTATTTGAATAAATTCAGCCTTGGTGAGCAAAAGATGAGAACATGAAAAAATCTTGATAGTGATGGTTTATATTAAAGTAGTGATGGTTTTTGGTTTTGTTTCGTGTCTAAAAGCTTCTGTGAAATGTTCAACATTTTAAAAGTATTTTCTTCCTCTATTTCAGCAGGCCAATGAAGCCCTCCACCACCAGCATCAGGTCTCGCAGAACAGCCTTCTGCCTCTGCTCAACTCTGAGCCGCTGGATCAAAAGCCTATTCTTCCCATCCCGCTTGACCAGAAGCCCCCAGTCAGTGCGGCTGACCTCCTCAAAGACAACATGGGCGGAGTGGGAGGAGGTGGCGGCGGCGGTGGTCCAGTGGTTATAAAGAAGGAACCCAAGTCGAAGACTCCCTTCATATGCGGCTACTGTAACAAGGCCTTTCGGGACAGCTACCACCTCCGGCGGCACGAGTCCTGTCACACGGGCATTAAGATGGTGTCACGGCCCAAGAAGACGACCACAGCGCCCACCATGGTGCCTCTCATCTCCACTGTGCCCCGCGACAACAACGGCAACCCCTCCTACGTCTCCACGATGGCGGGCATCCTCACCACTGCCACCACCTCCGCATCCACGGCCGCAGGCATCATGTCGATCCTGCCTCAGCAGCAGCCGGCCGTGCCCAAAAAACCCCCCAAACCGGTGAAAAAGAATCACGGCTGCGAGATGTGTGGCAAGGCCTTCCGTGACGTGTACCACCTCAACCGCCACAAGCTCTCGCATTCAGACGAGAAGCCCTTCGAATGCCCCATCTGTCACCAGCGCTTCAAGAGGAAGGACCGCATGACATACCACGTGCGCTCGCACGACGGCGGCGTGCACAAGCCGTATATCTGCTCCGTTTGTGGGAAAGGCTTCTCTCGGTAGGTTCAGCAATTCACCATTGATTTAAAGGGTTACTTCACCGCTTTTTCATATTAAACTATGTTATTCCCTTAACTAAAACGAGTTGATACATCCCTCTCTCGTCTCAGTGCGTGCTCTTAATCGCTCTGACGTGCAGTGACATTCTGATAGCATTTAGCATAGCCCACTAAGCCCAGTTCATTCACTATAATACCAAACAGAGATCAAGTTAGAATTACCAAACACCTCCATCTTTTCCCTATTTAAATACAGTTACACGAATAGTTGAACGATCAAGTATGGTGACTGGTTTCTAATCGGATTAAAAAGGAGAACTACAATGTATGGCGGATTAGCACTTCTGAGAGTACTTCGGCTCGGCGCAGTAAAAAGTCCCGGCTGAAACCTCTTTCCTCACACCTCCCCCTCACTCTCTCATTTCTGTCAATAGGGAGATGTGAGGGAAGATGTTTCGGCCGTGACTTTTTACTGCGCCGAGCCGAAGTACTCTCAGAAGTGCTATTCCGCCATACATTATAGTTCTCCTTTTTAATCCAATTAGAAACGCGCCACGTTTTATTTTGTCACCATACTTGATCGTTCAACTACTCGTGTAACTGTATTTAAATAGGGGAAACGTGGAGGTGTTTGGTACTTCTAACTTGATCTCTGTTTGGTTCCATAGTGAATGAACTGGGCTTAGGGAGCTAAGCTAAATGCTATCAGATCGTCACTGCGTGTAAAAGAGATTAAGAGCACGCACTGAGACGAGAGAGGGATGTATCAACTCGTTTAAATTAAGGGAATAACATAGTTTAATATGAAAAGGCAGTGAAGTATCCCTTTAACAACAACGTTATTTAATTTTGGCTCTTATGAAAAAAATTGTTTAATATGTCTTGCATGTACTTTTGAAGTTGTTTTTATTGTATGTAACTTCCTCTCCAATAGGCCGGATCATCTTAGTTGTCATGTCAAGCATGTACACTCCACAGAACGACCCTTTAAATGCCAAGTAACGGTATGACTACACATTAATATTTATATTTTTCATAAAATGTAAAAAAAGAAAAAAAATGCTTAAAGTCTACAACTGTTTTTTTTTTTCTTTACAAAGAAAATGTAATCATTTGCATTTAATTAATTTTATATTTACTAGAAATAATATTTGAATTTTCACAAAATATCCCACATTGTTTTACAAAGAATATTAAAAAAATCTGTAGAAACTTTATTTAACAATTTATTTTATATTTACTATATATATTAATAAAATGTTACCCTTTCACAAAAATGTCCCACACTTTTTACAAGGTTATTTTTTTAATGTTTAGAAACATTTAACAATGTATTTTTATATTTACTAGAAATAATATTTGTATTTTTCACAAAAAAATCCCACATTTTTTACAAAGAATATTTTTTAACAACATTTAAACATTTAATTATTTTTTTATATATTTACTATAAATATGCATTTATTTTTTAATAAAATGTTGTTTTCACAAAATATCCCACACTTTTTAAAAAGAAAATTTAAAAAAATCTTCAGAAACATTTAAAAGTGTATTTTTGATATTTACTAGAAAAAATATTTGTATTTTTCAAAAAATATCCCAAACTTTTTACAAAGAACGCATTTTTTAAAAATCTTTAGAAACATTTAACAATGTATTTTTATATTTACTAGATATAATATTTATTTATAAAAGGATACATTTTACACAAGATCCACAATTTTTTTATTTCTTTAAGTGTATTTTTATATTTACTAGATATAATATTTATATATATTTATAAAAGGATACATTTTACAGAAGATCCACAATTTTTATTTCTTTAAGTGTATTTTTATATTTACTAGAAATATGTACGGTATATTTTTTTCGTAATGTTAGATTTTTACAAAAATCCACAATTTCTTCTTTGCAATGAGAATTTTTTTCAAAAATATTTACTAGAAATAATATTTGTTTATAATGTTTCATTGTCAAATATCCCAAATTCATTTCTAAACCATTTTCTTTAGAAACATTTTATATTTACAAAATATTATATTTGTCATAAAAGGTTACATTTTCACAAAAGATCCACAATATTTTTCTTTACTTATTTTTAAACATTTTTCTTTAACTTTATATTTTTATATTTACTAGAAATATTTACAATTGTCATAAAATGTTACATTTTTACTAAAAAAAACAACAACTTTTGACTCCTGCATGCCAAGACTTCCTGTGAGTTATCACACTCCTTCCACACTGATTTGTCTTTCAACCACTGCAGGCCTGCACGTCCGCCTTTGCCACCAAAGACCGTCTACGTTCACACATGATACGGCACGAAGGCAAGGTTACCTGCAACATCTGCGGGAAGATGCTGAGTGCCGCCTACATCACCAGCCACCTCAAGACCCACGGACAGGCCGGCTTCACATCCCCTTGTAACAAAGGTATGCCAATTCTACACAAATTTTCAAATGTCCTCTGGGATGATTTTCACATTCAGAGAGAGGTGCCACTGGTGTCTCTTGATCTTCCCACATACATTAGTGCTTCCTGTTTGCCACAATGTGTGATTTGATGTGGCCATTAAAAAATAGAATGGTTCTTTATGTTCACTTTTTTATTATATTTACGTGCTCTTTTTTTCCCCCCAACTTGGTCTTTTAAAGTCCACAAAAGTCAACTGTCTACTTTGAATGTTAGATATGTAGGGGTGAATCAAAATAAGACATTCAGGGCTCAACGGTAAGTATTTATTTTTTCATATATATTCAGTATTATATTTCTTCAATATAAATTTTTCATGGTACATTTTTAGAGGAGAAAAAAAACACTTTTTTTCTTTACAAAGAAAATGTTAACTTTTTAATTTTTAAAGACCATGTGAACATTTTTCATTAGAAAAGTTTCTCTTTAAAAATTTATTTTTTGATTTACAATAAACAGTCTTCATATTTATCATATAATGTTATGCTTTTTTTTTTTTACAAAAAAGGTTTGTTGTAAATTCTTTTTGGAAAGGGAAAAAAAAATAACACTTGCGGAAAATGTTTGTTGGAATGGATGGATTCAGTTCAGTTTATTCATCTGTTAGGAAATTTAGTTTGCACAGAAGCCACACATCACATTTATGCTGTCACACACATAGACATTCATTTAATAAGAAGAAGAAGAAGAAGAAAAGCTTAAATTATACAAAGATAAGGAATGGATGAGAGAGGGTTCCACTGACCATCAATTCAAGTAGCAGCATATTACTCAATATTGCAGGTGATTTTAACATAGAAGCAGCAGTTGGTATAAGTATATGAATTTTTAAATCTCCTTGTTCTTCTCCTTATTGCTCTATCAATATTGCCTGATGGAATTACAACAAACTGGATGGAATTGGTTAGCAGATCTTACTGACACTTTCATAAGTAATTTTTGACAATGTCATGTTAGCCAGCTTGATCAAATTTGGTGATAAATCAAGATTGTTTATATTTGGAAGGCATAAAAGTTGATGTACACTATCAATGAATGTCAATTGACATTCATTGATAGTGTACATCAACTAGCCTGAAACGCTCTCATACTGACCCTGGGCCATCCTTATTGATGAACCCTTGTATTTCCTGTCTTGCTCATACTGAAATCATTCCAAAGTTTTATTCACTCCTTTCCCGCTTTTCTGCCCAGACTCTAACAACGTGTGCAACTCTGCCTCAGTCACGTCAGTCACTGCTTCGACCGCATCCAACACTACGGCTATGAACCGCGGCACCGCAAGCAACCCCGTCACCATCGCCGCCCAGATGAACATCACCACCAACACGGTCAACATCACCTCCCCCGTCAGCCTTCAGCACCCGGTCACCATCACCGGTCCCGTCAACATCGCCTCTGTCAACATCCCAGCCACGGCGCCCATGAACATCGCCCATCCAGTCGCCATCACCTCGCCCATGTCCATGAACATCACCGGTCCACTCAACATCGCCATGAGGCCAATGGAAAGCATGTCTTTCCTCTCGCAGGTCCTGCCTTCCTCCCCTCCATGGTAGAACCGAACGTCCCACCCGGCCTCTCCTCGTAAACCTCTCGTCTCCCGTTTTAGTCTTCCTCTCCAGCTGTGAGGGAAAAAAGAGCCCGGAGGAACGGCGAATATAGGAAAACGACAGTCCGCGGCGGCAAGGAAATCCATGCAGGAAGTTAGCTGGCACTTTGCGTCTCCTTCGCTGGGCTGGGAGACGAGCAGATCCAGATTGTCTAGAGTTTAGTGACGGACAGAAAAAAATAGTTATTGCATGGAGTGGAAGACTGACATGCTGTATGTTTGGTGATTTTTCACTTTTCTAGTGCCAGAGAATCCTTGCCAGTCGGCTGTTTGAAGCGTAGCACGTCGCCGCTTCATTGTTAGTGTTAACGGTTTAAGGACTTTGGCAAATATTAACTGTGAGGATTTTATTTTTGTTACGTTAGCTTGCTTATCAGTATTTCATAGTTTTATGCATTTTAATGAGTTGCGTACAACAAAAGGGACAGTGGCTTCCGTTAATGGAAGATGAGAGGGTTTTTTATTTGAGACAATACTCTACAAATGAGGAAAGCTAAGATTTAGAATAAGGTTTTAAAAGGCCTCCTTTCATTGTAAGCCTTTTAATCTGTAGCTGTGTTTTATTTTTATTATAATTATTAAAATTATTATTATTGTTCTTTATAGGTAATCTTTGGAGTTGGTCATTCCTGATTGTAGAATAATTACGTTCTGTTTCAGTAGCTGGGATATTCTTCTGCTTAGTGGGGTTGAACATTTACAGTAACAATCTGATGAACTCTTGCACTGAACACATATCTCTTTAGCGGCTATTCTGACGGCAGTATTACTTTAGATCAAATATTTTGAGTGTTCATATAGATGCCTGGTCACCAAGTGGCCGACTTCAACACTGAAAGGTCCATTTTTATCCTGATTCTTATCTTAAGAGCATTTAGTTTTGTAACCGTGACGTCTCTGCTCTTCCTTTCTGAAGGACGAGGGCTGTTTTTTCCTTAGGACCTTTTGCTCAGGAAATATATGCTGAGGGTGTCCCAACTTACTCTGCTCCTGTGGTGTACAGAATCACGCCTAACGCTTTCTTCCAGACCTAATTTTCTTAGCAATTATCACACTTGTTGTGTTCCCTTTATTGGCCAAAACTGAGACGCACCTCAGAGGTCGAGGCGCCAAAAACTCGTCAGCTGTTGACGTGATCGTCCATCACAGGAGCATTAAGTGAACCTCTGTTGCTTGTTTGTTTACCCCAGTCACAGTGAAAACCAAAACTGCCTTCAAATTTTCAGGGTTTGTCATCTTGTTCGGAAGTAACCCTGTTCAAAATAACAGAATCGGACATCGCAATTATCCCCAAACTAGCTTCTCTTTGATTTTCCTCTCTCTGTGGGATATATAAAAGCAATATGCCTTTCTCAGTCCTCCTGTTGACCCAGCCGGACAGCTGTTGTGCCCATTTTGTGTTATGATATGGGGAAACTGATGCAAGGTATGTTGTCACGTGTCGCCCTCTAAACTGGGCTTGCGTGCGCTTGTGTAATGTGAATGAGTCTCAAACAAAGTAAAACCAGCTGAATGTGATCGTACTTTTAACTGATGATGTCATAGCTACCACCGTCTGGGCGTAAATTGCCGGAAAAAAAAGGTTTAGTTCGTAGTAACTCGCACCCCCAGTGTTTCCCAACCAGCGTTGAGCCTGGTAGCAAAACGTGTGGTCTTCTGTTAGTATTACATGGACTTATATGTAGGCATGTGAAAGCTAAAATCACTCAAAGGCCTATTTCCTTTCGCGTTCTGTTTGTTTTTAAATGTTGCCTTTAGTAGAGGCGGATGAGTGTCGAGAACTGGAATGTGACTGAAAACACTACAACAACAACAACAACAACAACAACAACAACGAAAGAGTTTTTAATTGTGCTCGTGATTAAATGTCTGTCCTTCCACAATGGCGTCACTTCCGTGCCTGAACTGCATGTCTGAAAAAGCCACCGTGAAACACATCAGTCTTCTCGATAGAAACAACTGGGCGGCCAACTGCAGTTTAACTGTTTACCAAATGTGTGTGGAGATTTAGAATCTATTTTGCATATGAAATATCAAGTTGCCATGTTTGAGGAGTTATGAATCCTGTTATTTTTTTTAAATATCCTATAAAGTATTGCTAATGAAGTTACTCCTTATGCATCAGTATCTTTTAAAGAACATTAATGGAGGGAAATGAGAAAAGGCTTTGTGTTCGGTTTTGGATTGGAGAGTTTAAAATTAGTCCAGTCCTTTCATGTCCTTTTTTTATTTTAAATTGGCAAACCCATGTGAAGGCCAATGAATGTATATCTTTGTACAAAAACATTTAGCTCAGAGAACGTGGTAGTTATGATAGACACATGCAAGGAAAAACACAAGTAAAATAACCTTTTATAAGACTTTTTGTATTAGAACATTAACATTGGTAATTTTGTATATATATATATGAAGACTAGGCTTTTTTGGTTAGCAGAAAGGTTAAAAAAAAAACATTCCTACGTATTGTTTTTTTTTAAATGTATGTCAAGAATAATTATGTAAACACATTGCGCAATGTTTTATGTGCCTTTTATTTGGGTTGTCTAAATAAAAGAAAACTGTCAAGTATGATTTGCCTCAGTCTCTGAAAGCTTTTGCTGTTGCCAATTGATTTAATAGTAAACGGCAAGCAAAAAGAAACGTGTATTTACATCACTTGTTAGGTATAATCTGAGCTGAACATTGTCAAACTGAGCATCTTTCAGTAAATATTTAATAAATTTGGGATCAGTACACTATTCAGAAAGAACACTTCAAACTGATTAAAAGTGACAGTAAATAAATTACTGTTACAAAAATATATTTCAAATGAATGATGAATGAACCACTTTTAGCATTGATAAGAAATGTTTCTTTAAGCATAAAATGGGGATATTAGAATAATTTCTGAAGGATTATGTGACATTGAAGACGGGTAATGCATCTCAGGAAGAAATGACATGTTATATATTATAATAGAAATAGATTTTTGCAAGATTACTTTTATTGTATTTTTGGTCAATAAAATCAGCTTTGTGAGCTGTGCTGTATAGCTTTGGTTATGGTTATATGGATTTAAATGCATTCATCCATCAATACTAAACTCATTCCCATTTAGAGCTGGCACACAATATTTGTGGATGTCATGAGCAATAATAATGATGATCGTGATGATTATAGGGGCATATTGCACAAAACTAGGTTAAGAGAATATGCCAGGATATCTTTTCATCATATGCAAAATTCAGTACACCACTGTCGTGTAAACATACCGTGAAGGCACACTCACACCAAGAACAATTACGAAAGATAACTGTATATTAGCAGATAGATAATCCCTTATCCTAGTTTTGTGCAATAGGCCCTAGGTTTGCAAAATCTGTAATACAGGTTCCAGTTTATAAAATGCATTGCAGATGATCAAAATCAATAGTAAAGGATTTTGTACTGCTATAATTTCTGTAACATAATTTTAATTAAACAATTTACCAAAATGTATGTCATACTAAGGATCATAGAGAAATATTTAATAATAGCCCAAGGTCACTGAAGGCTCTATATTTTAATGTCTGTAATGTTTTTAAAGAATTGCAAAGCAGATAATCACTTATTTGTAAATACAACACTTTTATACAATATAAGTAGCCTAGATAAACTTATGCATATTGACTGTAAATGATATACATTTGAAAACTGAATTCCTAAGTACAATTAAAACATATAGTTTGTTTACACTTAAACAGTTGTACTTAAAATGTATATTTATTTATTTATTTATTACATTTACAAAATCGTATTTCTAAAGTATGCATAACACATAATTAGCTAAATGTAAATAAAACATTAAAGAAATATAACTTAATTGTATTAATTTTAATGTAAATTTAGTTATTTCTATTTTATGCACATTCTTCTTTAGAAATACATAATTATAATTCCTACTAATTTTTTCAAACATTTCCCTGCTGTTTGGACCCAGCGGGTGTAATTCCGCTCTCGTTCCACTGGGCGGCCGTGTGGCTCTTTGTTCCCTCTCACACACGGATTGTGGCTGACAGATTTTTTCCCATCTCTTTGATTCATCCCATACACAACAACACACTGCTAGTTCCCTTTCTGTGGGATTTCAGGCGCTTAAGCATGAACACATCAACCCGTACAGAGTCGGTGTCGATGGAGATTATGCATGCCGATGTGAATAGTCTTTTAAAGCCAGCGAAAATGAGTAAATAGTGTTTATATTTATGATAAAAGAGGAAAACGAAACGGATTGGGAACGTGCACTGGGGAAGTCTGCTTCTGTTCACCTAGAGTAAGTAGCTTTGTTTTTTACACTAGCTTGCGGTAACATCCTACGCTACGGATTTCACATTTTATGTTAGTATTATATGACAGACATTTAGTTACTACGCAGATAAAATCGCTACGTCGTTGTTTAATGGTTGTTTTACACGTCTTTGTTTAGAGTAGGGGCTGTTTGGTTGCTGTTGTCGAGGAGTGTGTTGCGAACTGCTGCGGCCCTATGTCTTATTTACACTTCAAATGTATGTGTTTATGTTATATATATATATATATATATATATATATATATATATATATATATATATATATATATATATATATATATATATATATATATATATATATATATATAATATAATATGCGCCAAGGGGGATTTAGCTGTAAGTTACGCGTTAAATAAAATAAAGTCAGAGAAGTCCATATCTTGGATCTGAAAAGCGCTGTCCTTCTCCAATTAATCTGTTTGTTTGTGTTTTAAAAGCCTACTTAAACAGTCTGTTTGTGCATCACGCGTGTTCGAATGGAATTTGTTGGTCTGCCTTTTTCAATAGCCAAGTCCGAGTCGTGAACGATTCGTTATTTTGAATCGGATCTTTTTATTGAATCGATTAAACCTGTTTGCAAATCTGTCTCAACGATTCGTTTTTTAATCGAAAGGTAATCGGTTCGGGTGGTTTCTGAGTCCGCAACGATGTCCAATTCCTGTTTAACCAACTTAAGAACAGAAAAAGGTTTTTTTTTTTGTTTGATTGATTGTTTTTGTTTGTTTACTTCCTAATAATTTAGATGAAAATGTACTCTTTTTGTTATTGGAATGCATGTTTTAAAAAATTATAGAGATTTGTTCATTTCATTAGAGATATACAAGTAAATTCATAACATTTTTGTATATTCAAGCTAATACTTGTTTACATTATTTTAAGTGTGTAAACCACAAGGCAACAGATCTTCATGTTTTTACTGATGAGCCACTTAACAGCTTCCTTACATCTTTACACAAAGGAACCAGTTTTATTTTTGCACAGTTGGAATTTGCTTTTTAATCAACCAATCTATTTGCCTGACGTCATCACTCAATTCTAGTTAGAATATGAGTCTGATATTGCTCCATTGGATGTGATTATGGGGCTGTTGGGGGTAAACAGTAGACGACCCAAGACCAGTAGTGAAAAATGAAGACCAGGTGTCAGGAGTGCAATTAATTAAAATAAAATTTCAGTGAAGAATAGTTTGCAGTTTCATCATCAGAAGCCAGCTTTAAGTCTTACAAGGAGTTTATAGGGCACGCTCCCCCTCTCCCTGTCTTGTCGTAATCTCAAACATTCAACAGTTATAGTGTTTTCAAGGTTTATCCACGGCATTACTAGCTTGACAAGCCAGACCCACATCAAGATGTTTGGTCTGGAAACTCACCATTGACAGGGCTCAATCCGAGGGGCGGGATAAACGGTTGTCTTTTAAACTCCCTCTGCATGCGATAGGATAACGCTACAACCAACCAGAGCAACGAAGGAAAAACAGAGCTTGTTGATAGATTAAACGTTCGCCGTATCCGGTCAGCAAAACTCCGAACACATCTTCCCTTCTTAAGAATGACTTCAATGCCGTCCTTTTTCTTTTCTCAGAGAAAAGCTCAACTCCAAGTCTTCCAGAGTCGCGGTCAAAGCTGATTCGAAAGACCGCCGTTCGCCAGTTTCTGTGTTTACTAGAAGCACGCAAACGCAACTCGGCCGTCGTCATTATGGCCCCGCCCACCGACTCTATACACGATGTGATTGGCCCAGGAGAGTTTGGCGATTACATCTCAGAAGGGTATTGAGAGTTAGACGACACTCGTGGGCAGATTAGATTTGCTGCCGCTTGGGTGCGTCTAGATTTCTAGGCTACAGCATTACTGCAATGTGGATGATTCTGATTGGCTCAGAGAAAATGAACAGTTACAGTAAATTTCCACACGTCAGTTAATCTGATGCATGTTTCCATAGACGTGTCACTTGTTGCTGCTTTCACCCTGGAATTAGGCCCGTAGTGATTTTCCAGATCTGGAGCAGGTGCCAGCTTGCCCAAAGCATGTAGTCCACCCATCTCTTAGGATGTCCATTGTACAACTTCTCAGCACTGATCTGTAACACAGAATATTGTGCACATACAAAGATACACAGTCTCTCCCAGGTTGGAGCTGATTAAGCTCCAGCTCTAACTAGAATGTCTCCAAAACATACTGATCACTTGCTGGCTCTCAGTGAGGATACAGGCAATATTGTAGGTGTGTCCCCGACTAAGGATTTACACATTCAAATCAGAATTGTCGAATCTTTCTATGGTTGACTGATAGTCGAATCATCTATGTGTGTTTAAATGGGCTGGGAGGGGCACGACTAGAGGTCGACCGATTCATCGGATTTGCCGGCACGATAGCTGATTGGTGGAACAATCGGTTATCGTCAAAAATCAATACCGATAGTTTTTCCGGTTTGCGTCCATTGCGGGAGCGGCTGAGAAGGGTGCTGTCTTTACACAGTAGCCTACAAGAGCTCTGAGAAGGGCCTGCTGGTATTATATAGAGCGAGAGTGGCCTCTAGAGGCCAAATAAAAAACTATCACTGTTTACAGTGAGGACATGTGAGTTTGCACGCTTCACAGCACACGCTGCACAGAGCGCGCTGACACATCTGACGCGCGTTTAAAACAGCGAAAGGGAAACGCTGTTGCCAAATCATTATAAAGTTGTTGTTTTTTTGGTTACTAGATGCTTTAGCAGCGAAAGAACAGAAGTATGTATGCACTTTACTTTGTCGTCGAGGCTGAGAGGATGCTAACATTAGCAGTAACATTTACCTCAAGCAGTTAAAGCGATGTAACAACTTACTAGGTGATGTAAGAAACCAAACTTTATGGTCATGCATCCGACAGAAATATAAACACATCAGAAACGCATTCGATTTCAATACATATTTTGTTACTTTGATAAGAGTGATCGTCAAGTGTTCTAAAAAAGCAAACTGTTTGTATTTATATGAAATAACACTTAATATAATACAGTAATCCATTATAATTCATTATATCCAATATTCCATTTGTAACATTAAGTAAGGTTAATAAATGCTGTAGAAGTATCATTCATTGTTAGTTTTATATGTTAACCTTTTTTATGCACTATGAACTAACATGAATGATTAAGATACAATTGTATTGCTCAACTATTATTACACGTTGTAAAATGTATATTGCGTATCATTCATGTAAGCTAGCTAAAAGAGCTAATAAATTCTTGTTAACAAATGGGACTTGCAGTCTGTTACCTGACATTCACTTACATGTTTCTAGGTTATAGCTAAAGAAACATTTATTTGTAATATTTTAATGTTTTAGTTATTTTCTGTAGATTTTTTTCTGTTAGAACTTTTAATAAATTCATATTTACATATGCAATTTAGAATTGCATATGTAAATATGATTAATTTGTTGTTATTATTATTATTACTATTATTATTTTTATTTTAATCTAGTATCTTTTTAAAAACTATCGGTCGATTAATCGGTTATCGGCAAGCGTGATCCAACCTAGCTATTGGTATCGGTAAAATCCACTATCGGTCGACCTCTAGGCACGACAATAGTCAGCAAGAGGGTAAAACTGTTTTTATTTTCCTTTACACACTGCACACAGCAACAACTATGACCAAAACTGCCAACCAACCGGCAGACAAACTGACAATGGCTTTCTTATTTGGGTTTAAATAAAAGGTAATGTGGTGGATAAACATTCGTAAAATGTTTTCTCATAACATTTTAAAGCCGTGATCGAAATACAGCGTCACACAAATATATAAAAGAACATTTTGATAAATTAACCTAAAAAAAATACCTGCCTAGAGAGGAAAAGAACACTTTGAGTGTGTTTACATGCACGTTCTTAAGCCCATTATGCCTGGTCGCACCCCGGACGCGAAGCTCAGCACCACGTCTCCGTTATCTCACACCGGACGCGCACCAACTGCAGGCATGCTGAAAATAGTAGAAGAAGATAAGTGTAAACGATCTTTGCTGGTGTTATCAATAATTTAAGGCTACACAGAGTACTTACCAACTCAATAATCATTTTTGAGAGAAATAGTAAAGGTGAATGCATATAAAAACAAGTTCTCAGTTTAGGATTAGAGTAAATTCAACCCAAGTGCTCTTTGAAGATCTGGCTGAATATGTTATTGTTCATCATCTGTCAATCATTAAAGCCCACCCTGACAGTTTGATCGGTTCAAACAGCTGTTCGGGCATAGTTACTATACACAATGCAGCAAGTTCAGACTGAACTTCCCGACCTCAAATGTTGTGGGCAGGGCTTAGTTTGGCTGGCATCCAGGATACCAATCTATCAACTTTTCTTTGTTATTTTCTGAAGTATACTTTGTGGCTTTTTCATGGATGCAAACCTTATTAGAAGACTCACAATAAGCTGTCACATTACCACGTGTGTTAGGTTTGTCAGCACATTGATTTGTTCAAAGATCTAGATGTCTGGCAGCCATATTCCTGGTCCTTGCAGTGTTAATAAATGATGAAGGAGGTGGTGAAGGTCTGTTGGACAGCTGGTGCCACTCCTCTCCCTTTAAGAGAGTCTTGATTTGCATATATGGCCACTGACCCTATTTTTTGCCGTTCTTGAAGATGTTGTAGTGGTTGATGGACTCTTACACACCTCCTATATTGTATGGGTATTGATCCAATGGACCTCGGGGGCGAAGAACTGGATGTAGGTTGTCCCTTTCAGATCCCCTCCTTATTGGCAATGTCAGCGCTCAAGTTGCCTACATGCATTAAAAAGGCACGTTTAGTTTATTAATTAGTTTTGTATGAGCATGAGAATACACTGTAAAAAAATATGTTCAATAAGTTATGCCAACACATGTTTATAAATAATTTTAACTCATCAAAATAAGTTAAGAAATGTTAAACTTTTTGTATAAGTTATACAATATGTAACTCATTTTTTTAAAGGCAGTTTAACATAATCTAAGTTGAAATAACATAAACATTCAAGTCGATTGTACTTAAAAAATTCAGGTTGTGACTTTTTTTACAGTGTAGTTGCAGTCAGATAATTTGGTTAGGTTTGTTGTAATGAAGTGCAGCAGAGTTTGCAGTATGGCTTTGGGACAAAATTCAGAGAGATTTATTCCTAAATGTGTTTAGTCCCAAAATAGCTCATCACTGTCTAATGCGTTTAAGCCACTATATTTTTAAAGTATGACCTTGGGACAACAAACTCCCAACTTCCCAAGTGTCTTTTTATTTAAAAAAAGAAGGCATAATACAAACAGGCACATAAACAGACATGTTTATATAGTATCTTTCAAATACTCAACTAATAGTTCATATAAAAAATAAATAAATAAAACTTATTTTGTGTCAGTATTATTAGTTGTACCAGTATTATTACACCGCAAAACTCCCAGAGTTAAATTAACATATGCAGATACAGATTGTGCATCTAAAAATGTGTTTATAATTTAAAAAAAAATGTAAGACATGGTCTGTCTGAATATTGTGTTTGGCTGGAAGGTGTACAACTGTTTAATGCTCAGGTAGTTCCAAATCAGTTAAATCATACCGCTAGATCTAACGAGCCATAAATTATGAAACTAACCATCATTTTTACTTTTCCCAGTCAAATATTTAGCTGCAAACAATGCTGGCACATGATCATGGTATAAGCGTAATCACGACAAACTGTGTGTTAAACTATTTGAATGGATTATGTTTTACGTCAGGCGGTTCTTTACCTCCATGTCATGCATTAAAATTGTTTAATGCACAACTGGCCATGAATTATCCCCTATATACACTACCGTTTAAAAGTTTGTGATTGGTATTAGTTTGTGATTGGTATTGGGATTACTTTGTAAATCTTAGATGGAACTTTTAAAGTCCTGCCATATCACTGCATTTTCAATAAGTTCATGTATTTTTTGAGTTGGTCCTGGAAGTTTGGCTAAAAGAGGCTAATGTGCTTTCAGACACTATATTTTGCAAATGTATTGTGTGTTGGGCTCCCAGGGGACAATGGCAGACTTTTGTTCCTTATGTGGCAGATGGCCCAAAAAAAGGTCTGTTAGGATCATCTTTATTGGGTTTATGGCGCAAGCCTCAACAGATGCACTCCAGGGTTGTCACTCTGAAGAAGATCCTCCAGCAGCGGGATGAGACATGCTGGGGGTGTCATTGTGAAGTCAGCCGTTTTCTTTCCTCCTTCCAGTATCAGAAACCTCAGTTCCCTCATTTGGGCTATGGCTTTGGAACCAGGTCAGAGAAAAGGAGGAAGAAAGGAGAGGAGGAGGGGATTGTCAAGGCCTTATGCTATTTGGTTCAGTGCCAGCCTGACTGATTTCTGCTCATTTATCTGACCTAGAGTCACAAATAAAACCACTGCAGACATAAACTTCAAATAAAGGGCTTTTCGAGTTTGCTTCCAGAAACGGTGATGAATAAAACCAAACTGTTTTGTGTCTCTATTCAAGCGATTTTACCAGTTAAATGGCTTTGTGGCATCCATCCAGTCAGTGATGCATTCAGATAAATGGCAGATAGCAGTGAGTTACTCTCTTTTAGCCATTAATTATTCTACTTTCGCAGTCTTCACACTTCTTTCATTCAGAAACGCATATGAGCAGAAGCAGCCAGACATCACAGACGGCGTAATTGATTGCTCCTCGGTTTAAGGTCTGTTTTGCAATTAGATTTGCTCTTGCCAAGGTGTTGGAGCTGACTGGCTCACTTGAGAACTCGTGGAGGCTTTCCAGTTTCTCCCCCCCGCGGGTCTGGTCTGTTCATCTGCTTGCTGAACAGCCATATTTTTGCTTCTGACTGCTCCATTTGCCTTTTTTGATTCAGAATATAATCACCAGACCTAATATTGTCATTGTCTATTTGTTAACTTAATTTTCGTTGTCTGTGCCAGACTGATTTTGCACCCGACAGAGCAAGCATTGACTTTTATCTGTATTTGACAGTTTGAAGTCAGGCTGTGTCAAAGGAACGTAACGCCCTGATATTTGAGCATCCAGATTTAGCATTCTTTTGATCACTGCACGCACTGCTCGGAAAAGATCTTCTGTCAACAAGCCCATGTTTTTTTTTCCCTTCCTCTCTTCGCTCTTGGTGAAAGAGAGTTTCTCTCACTTCTTTTTCCCCCCTGGTTTGCTGGCCTGTTTGTTATCTTGTTTAGCTTGTGCTGATGTTGACAGATAGTTTCCAATCTGATAATTGGCTTGATGGTTTTACGTGGTCTGTTCAGATGCCATTTCGGTCTTCGGCATTTTTTAAACAGGTTTAAATCATAGCTGCTCGTACACACATATTAAAGGCCCTTTGACGTTATTAGAGCATTGTTAAATATTGATCACATCACACGCGCCTGCGTTTCATGCTTCTTTGAAGTCCTTCAGCCTCAGTGTTTGGCGGTCTGTCAGATTTACCGTTATTAATGTAAAGTGAAACCTATTTCGCCCTAGACAAGGACTGTGAAAACACAACCTGCAGGCTTTAATTGGCCTTTATCAGCTGTCAAAACAAGTTGAGTGCAACCAATTTGGTGCCTACAATCAGGATGGCTGGAGTCACTGTGGAAGGGCGATGGTGCACTTATGTGTGTCAACACCCAAAATGTGTTAGTGTTTCCTTGACTTATCATTAGCAATGTTTCCATTCACTAGTTTTATGCAGATTGTGGGATTTCACGTAAAAAGCACTGAATGGAAATGGCAAGGAAATGCGCATAAATTCTAAAAATGTGCATAAAAATGTATCAGATCAATTGAGGTGGATAAATGTCGTATCCAATAAGAAGCATGGGCGTGGTAGTGGGGGGAAAAGTGGACCTGACTACCCAGGGCCCCATCTAGGGAGAGGGCCCTTTGAAATCCCATTTAAAAAAATATATATATATTTTATTTTTTTGTAGCCTAATTTGAATTAATTGGCCCCTCCAATTGATGTCATTATTCATTTTCTTTCTTATTAAGAAGACATGCGCATAAACTATGATGGAAATGCATCAATGCGCATGTGCAAAACAAAAAAGTCATGTGGTTTTGTCTCAACAGATCATGTGAGACAGCGTAACTGAACTAGCCATGGGACCAATCTCATTGCACAGCATCTCAAATGTTGGTTTGGTCATTCTGAAATGCCTGAGCCAAATTTTGTCATCAAAATGGTTGGTTTTAATGACCTCCCAGTGCTGTCTCGCACGAGGCATCTGCCTCAGAACGCAATATAACATGATACCGTTTGTGTTTTTTCTGCACACTCTGAGGCGCAAATGATGTACAAAGTGGCTTCACCCATTGCATCGATGTCCATTCTTATTACAGATATTTTACGGCAACTTCCCAGTAATTGAAGATTTTGTTCTTTTGAACACACGGGATACAAACAATTTGGAAGTGTTTGAAGCAATATTGAAATGTTGAGCATATGTTAATTTGGCAACTTTGGATGGAAATGGCTATATTGTTTTTTTTCTTCTTTTCTGTAGTTTTATGTGGGTAATTTCTGCTTTCTAATAAGGAATTTAAATTTTACATTTATATCTATTCACATTTTATTTATTTAGCAGATGCTTTTATCCAAAGTGACATTCTTGTTTTATTTATTTTTTTAATTGGTACTCACTTAATTATTAATAGGTCAACCATCTATAACCCTGATTCTAAGATATATTTTTTTTGCTAGCACAAGCATCTTGAAGAAAGCTCTATAGATTTTCCCTGAATTGGAATGGCCGTTATTCACAAATCTCTACAAATCCCCTGCCTCTTGCATGGTTGTTTATTTTGGATCATTTGATTTTCAGCTGACATTAGGAATTCATTTATAATTCATTTATGAAATGGCCGTTTGCCAAAAAAAAAAGTTTTATAGAAACCATAGTTACATTTAACCGTTATAGTGAGGGCATGCATGATTGTACCTTCTTTTCTTTTTCTTTTTTTACTGTTGCTGATATAAGTTTATAATGTTCATAAGCTTAAAAATCATTGCTTTAATGTCAAATTGGCATTATCATGAGACCCAGTATGTTGTAATATTGGTAAGTGCACTTATTTGTGAAGTGCAATCTTTATTGTTGTTGGTTTATATATTAGCTTGGATGTCTATACTATGTGTAAATCCATTCCTCTGAATTGTGCCCTTGACCACTTAAAAATACTCTGCCAATTATGATGCCTCTGAACTAGAAGCATGCTTTGTGTTAGCAAGCACTGTTTGATGTTAAAAGTATTGAACATTCTTCCGTTTTGTGTCTCCATCAAGATCTGCCCACTTTAATCCCTCTCTGTCTAAACGATAAGACTGAACAGAGTTGAATAATGCATGTGAAAGTGCAAAGTGGAAATCTCACATCCATGTATCCTTAGAGCAGGTGATGGTGTTCAGGCTTTTCTAAATGGAGTTTTTAAAGCACTGCAGCATCTGGATGTCCGCTGGACTGCAGCCAGCTTGCAGACAGGATATGATGTGTTTCTTTTCCCATAATTCACATCATGTGTTGCATCTGGAAACCGTCCGTGCACCATGTGAGTTATTGACTAACCTGGATGAGTTTGCTAAATCTTTGGTTCAAGAGTTCAGGACTGCTGTGGATGGCCGTTGTTTTTTTATCCTGTGTCACGGGTATCTGTACTAGATTTCTTTTCAGATCCACTTTCATTGATCAGATTATAACTAGGTGCTGGGTTTTATGTTGACTTTTTGATAATATTTAATGTTATAAATTAATAAATTAAAAAAATTATATAAATTAAATATATTGCTAAAGATACTAAATTAAGCTTTATGTATGTCATGTAGATTTTAAAATCAGTTAATGCTGTGTACTGTGGATTGTGGTCAAAGGACTTTCCTGGAATATATTTTTTAGTTACTTATTGCCTAGTAAAAAAGACAAATACCAAACGTTCCATAACCTTTGCTTGTTTGTAAAACATCCCACTAGACACAGTTTTTAAGCAGGTAACAACAGATTTATGAAGCACTTTTAGCATGACTGGTTTACATTTGCTCTGAATTTTTTTGTCATGACATTGGCAGAGGAGACAGTGTGTTGGTTTTTCTGGAGGAGTAAAATCGAGCTCTGGCTCCCATTAGTAAATATAGAAGGTTCTCTGATACAGATCATAGTCATGTGAAAAATAGCTCAGTGGAATGCTTGGCCTTGGCTCTGTGCGGTCTATGCCAACTCTGAGCGCACACATTATACGTGCACTGCAAGTCATCTCTGCTTTGTTCACCTTCAGTTCAAAGCTCTTTGATATCGGGTGTTAGTGATGGGTCAGACGGGTACTTCACAACAGGAAGTGAGAGTCTCAAGCAGGAAGGGTAAGTGGAAAGTGGAATGTTTAGAATTTCGGCTGATGATAAGCTCATCTATATATTGACAACAGCTCTTTATACTTCATTTGCAGCCCTGCATTGTGAACAGTAGTAATTTTTTTAACACTCATTTTACGTTATCGAATTATTATTTTAAAATGACCAGAAACTTGTAGCATGTTTAGTGCAAAGACTATATTCAATATAGTCTTTGCACTAAACATGCTACACGTTTCTGGTCATTCTAAAGGCTTTATTATTATGGAGCATCCTGTTCCCAATTTCCTGTCTCCAGGGATCCCTGATGAGAGTTGACATAATGCAGAAAGAATTCCATACTGGAATATTCCAACAGACAACCTAAATATAGTGGTTTTGAGGAGGATCTATTTACAGGCCTGCTAACCAAGCTGTGTTGTATAGACCATGAAGTTGAACTGAAATGAAATGTTTTTTTATTATTTATAGTACTGTTTAATTATTGTAATTGCAGTGAAAGCTTGGTGTGACTTATAGCTAAACATATAAACTACAGTTCAAAAGTTTTGAGGTCGGATTTAAGTTTTTAAAAGATGCTCACCAACACTCAACTTTCTTTCTTTTTTTTAAGATTAACACATTTCAGTTAAAGGGGTACTTCAGCGCTGGAAAGATGATTCTGTATTTAAACTGGGTCATTATTGTAGTAGAAATGTGAAATTATTTTTGAATTTGGTGCTTTCTAGATTGAGAAAAGACAGAAAATGTATTTTTGTCTCATGGGGATGAAAGACTACAATTCCCAGAATGCTTCGCTGCCCTGTGAGGCCATTGCCAAAGCCACCGCTACTGGATTACAGGGACTGTAATTACAGTCACAGTTAAAACACTTACATCGCTTAGCATCCGTTTAAATGAGTGCCTGTAGCTGAGCTGAGCTCTGAGTGTGATCTCCCATCCCCATGTGCGGGTTGAAAACGTGGAAATAGCTCCCTCTGCTGGCTGTAGTCTTTAGCCTCTGGTCAAAAATTCCGAAGAGGCCGCTAATATCGTCAATTTGCGTCACGGCAGGGAACTACACTAACCTTTTCCACTGGTGGCACTTGCGCTACTAACTTTTTCAGTTACTGGCACAAAACATGATTTGGTCGCACAAATTATTTATAGTAAGCCACTCTGGATAATAACAATAATGAAACTGTATTGCATACCGATGTGCTTTTTTTTTTTACTTGCCATCTTTTAAACCACATGCCTTCTTGTTTTCTTTAACAATGGTTGGGATAGATTTATTGCAATAAAAAATACAGTACACAATAAAGTGCAAAATGAATTCCTTTTGCATTTCAACATGCTGTGGTGGGCACAGATGGGCAGACTCCTGAACTCTTAAGGAAAAATAAAATAAATATAATCCATAAAATAATAAGAAAAATACTATCATTGTTAAGCTTCAGTGCGTTTACATGGAGCACTATAATCGGTTTAAAAGTCCAATCCAAATGAAAATGCTCCATATACACACCTCAATCTGAATAAAAATGCCCAAACCGAATGAAATTGTAATCAGTTTGAGAGGGGTGGGATAAACCTTTTCATGAAAAATGTAACCATGTTAAACGACCTGACCGGATTACTTTTCAGTGTGCGTCCTTATATGACGTGATACACAGCACGCGCCTTCACTACTGACTGCGCGCCGCGCTCAAACGCAGGCTATAATGTTGAGAGGAAAGTTTATTTTTCTGAGGGGTAAACTTTTTATTTCTTAAGAACGTATGAAGATAATGTTGGCATAATGACAGACATAGCCTGGCTACATCCTCTCATCTTGACAGCGTTTGTCCCAGGCACTTTTTACTTTAACTGCGCCTGACAGAAGAATTTATTTTTTCTGAGATGATTATTACACTTTACAACAAATAAATAGCTTTTATAAAACCGTGTAAGTCCTGGTGGCTGTTGAGAGTTGCTATGGCATCCGTGAACACATTCAGCTGCTGGAGAGAAGCGTCGACATTTCTGAAGCGGCAGACAAACTGCTCTGTGATGATTGCGATTGAAAGTCAGCTCGGTTTAGATAACGTCTCATGTAAACAGTCCACTGAATCTTTCAATCATAATTATTTTAATTGGAATGACAAAAAAGTGTGCATGTAAACGTGGCGGCTAACGTTACTGATTCGTGTTTGAATTGTTTTGACGCAGTTACAAATTTGGACAGTCCTGCAAGCAATTGATGGCCCACAGAATTTACAGTACATACAGTGCATTGCTCCGTCTTGGTACCTTAACCACTGGTAACTTATGAATTTCGACACCAGTGGCTCGAAGAATATGTCCGTTTCGTTTTTCCCGCGTGTGCTTTCCCTGACGAATCCCCTCAGCCACATCATTCCCACTCACAGGCTCCGTTTGACATGTCGCATCGACATCAAGTGATGGTTCTGTTCATAGACCGTAAAAATGTTACACTTGAACTTCCCTTCTTACAATATGAGTCAATTGTCCGCTTAATTTCAACACGTACAGATTGTAACTTAGGCTAAGTTGAGATATATATGCGATTGCTGTGTGTGTCTTAACGAGAGATATATTATTTTTAATCAACGTACGCCTCGCCTACATTTTGGGAGGGGGCGGGGGTCGCGGGGTTGAAGCCAACTTGATGTGTTGAATGCTCAGAGCACGTTATAAAATGTTTTCTTAAAATACACATTTCTGTATTAATAAATGCTCATAGTAAATCATAGTATATTGCCTAAAACATAAGGTAGGTACAAAAATAATCAGTGATACATTTGCGACCCCATAGAAATTCGGGTCGCAATGGCATTTCAAAAGGTCGCATATGCGACCATTTTGGTCGCACTGTAGTTCCCTGCACGGGAGGATTTTTTCCAGAAATAAAATGCATAAATCTCTTGTCTCAGGGGAATATGAGGGGGGAAGCACAATCATTTGATTATACTCCAGGGTACAAAGTACCGAATAACTTAGTGCGCGAATCGCCGTCTTTCCCCCTCTCTCTCTTTCTCATCCACGCTGTCACGACAACAACGCATACACATATTTAGGCATTAAATAAATAAATAATATTTAATATTTAAATAGTTTAATTAGTTCAACTTTAAAAGTTTTTTTGACAGTATTGAAACTGATACCGTTGCTATTTTTAGATCCCGCAGTATACCATTTTACCATATTACCGCCCAAGCCTAGTACAAAGCCATATCCTAATCACTGAAGTAACCCTTTAATAGTAAAATTCTATCAAATTTAACTAAAATGTGTAAGGATTATTTTACTCAATTTGATGAAATGTTGCTATTAATTTAAATCTGTAAATCTTTAAAAGAAAATGGCTTACATTTTTGAGTAGAGGCGGCAATTTATTTATTTTTATTTATTTTTTGTTAAAATGCAGTAAAACACCAGTAATACTGTCAATTTTTAGTATGGATGGATGGTCAGGTCAAAGTGTAATTTTGGTCCCAAATTTGTATCAATTTTACTGGTAGTCCAGGAATTTGCGGTTATATTATGTCACAGTTTACTTTATTTTGCTATCCTCACTTGCATATAGTGGCCGGCACCCACTAGTAAAAAAATATATATCTGGTGTCTAAATAATTTTTGGTTTGACTGTTTATGAAAATGTATTCCTGTGACGGCAAAGCTGTTACTGAATTTTCAGCAACATTACTCCAGTTTTTAGTGTCATAAGCCTTCAGAAATCATTGTAATATGCTGATTTGATGCTCAAGAGACATTGCATGTAAGTAAGCATGTTTGGGGACTATCAATACAACACTGCCCTGAAAGCACTATAAAAATGGTTAATTAATTACCCTAGGCCAAGGATTTTCCAGAAGTCGCATTTATCTTCAGCTTATTTTTCTAAGTTGGCATTAAAACTTGCCAAGTAGGTCATACTCTTAAAAAAAACACTCTTGTTTCTGTGACCTTTCTTGTTGTGCGTTGTCAAAGCATCGCAGCGTCTAAGCCGAATGAGTAAGTAGATGCAAAACAGGCCCTTAGCTCAGTAGGGAACTAAAACAATACCTTTTCACACAAGCCACTGAAATTGGCCACGAGGTGAATTTTTCCTCGATAACTAAGCCATGCTCCCTGCTCTTTCGCGGGTATCCCTGCAGGCATCCATACACTTTCATGTCAGTGCACGGCGAAGCATCCTGTTTACATCACAAAATGTATCCATGCCAACAAGAGGCTGGTGAGGGGTGCTGAGTCCTGGCAGTGCCATGTGGGCTTGGCTCGGGCTCGGCTGTGTGTATTGTTTCGCCGAAGCAGGGATTTCTCTGCCCTGCACTGAGAGGAGAGAGAAAGGGAGGGTGGAAATGGGGCAACTAATGAGCAAGCCATACGAGATCCCAGAACATCACTGCAAAGTTGTAGCTATGCTCTACAGACTCGTGCATTTTTAGCATTCTTGAAAGCTGGCATGTGGAAAACTTCGGACCACTAGATGCTGAGAGGACTGGGGCTAGGAGTGGTTAGGATTTGCTTTAAGTAGTCTGAAGGTAAATGAATACACTTGCTTCTAAAATTGTTTTATGCTCGACAGTAATAGATTTTGCTGCTTGCCACTAGTGCTGACTGGTGTAGATCCTAAAGAGAACACACTGAAAATAGATGTATTTAAACCTATATATATATATATATATATATATATATATATATATATATATATATATATATATATATATATATATATATATATATATATATATATATATATATATATATATATATATATATATATATATATACACACACATTTGTACATTTAATAATGTATTTAAATATTATGTATTTTTATGTATTTTAAAATGAAGTATATAAAATATACTTGAATTCTTATATTTGTTTTAAATAATATATAATAAATAATAATAATAAATAGTTAAAGTATCTAGCTGGCTAACATAAATATTTAGAAATTAATATTTTATTCACCAAGGATGCATTAAATTGATCAAAAGTGACAGTAAACTCTTTCACATTGTACATTTCAAATACCTGATGTTCTGTCTGTCAAAAAAATTGAAATTTTCAACATTTATAATAATAAGGAATGTTTCCAAAATATCATATTAGAAGTATTTCTGAAGGTTCATGTGAGACTAAAGATTGGAGTAATTACCGGTATGCTAAAAATGAATAATAATAAATAATAAAGTCATATAAAATGAAATCTTGTGTGGTGCCGGTGAAAATGTTGGCATGGCTGGACAAGTACAAATCTGAACTGTTGGCCTCACCAGTCTACTGCAAAAATGCTTCTTGATCTTGAATTTAGTATAGCCTAATTATTTCTATATGTACTATTTGGATACCCTTCCTGTCATCCAAACTACTCACTTGCTTAGTCTTTTTACTTCTTCCTCTTTCGTCTGATTATTTCTGCCAGTGTCATTATATCTGTGGTTGTCATTATATCTGTCTCTCAGGGATAGATGGCTTTGTAGCGATGTGTGTGGACTAAATACAGGGTGGTTAGTCTCCAGAGCGAGCCAATGAGAAGCACAAACGCAGGCCATTAACTGGTTGATGTTTGGCAGTCAAAGGTTTTTATAATGAAATATATATTTTCAAACCATGTCTTGTTAACTGCATGTCTCTGTATTTGTTTTCAGTTTGAGCAGAACTAATGGGGAGATCACACAGTTGGGGACACAGCTAAAACGCTCAAGACCAGACCGTCTACTTCCTTCGTGCCAGGGACTCCGTGCTGTCGTGTTGGATGCAGCTTAATAAGCAGAAGAAGCGAAAGAAAGGATTTCTCTCACTCCAGCGGACTAGATTGTTTTTGGTATGATGAAAAAGTGAACTTGAATAGTTCCATAAACCAAAAAACAGGCGAGACGGACAGAGATATTTGTGGGGGACATCGGGCTGAAGTGGGCGCCATCGTTTCCTACGTGGCATCGTTGGTCGTGGTAGGGTAAGGGAACGGGGATCCTGTAGGATGACCAGCCTTTTCCGACGCAGCAACAGCAATGGAGGGTCTAGGGGTGGCGGAGGCTCGGCAGCAGGCGAGCTCAACAACTCCAGGCCCAACCGGCAAGTTCGACGGCTGGAGTTCAACCAGGCCATGGAGGACTTTAAAACCATGTTCCCTAGCATGGACTATGAGGTGATCGAGTGTGTCCTGCGCTCCAACAATGGGGCTGTGGACGCCACCATCGACCAGCTCCTGCAGATGAGCATCGATGGGCAAGGCTCAGATGACAGTTCGGACTCAGATGACAGCATACCACCAGAGGTCAGTGTCTTTGAAAGAGCCTATATTGCCCATATGATTGCATTTCCTCAGTAGAAGACAAACGCAGGGCTCGACGCTAAGGATCAACCCCAGGCCTGATCAGGCTAGTGGGTTAAATTTGTACTGACTACACCATAAAAAAGGAATAAATAAATAGGCTAGTTATTGTTTTCACTGTTTTTGTCTCGTGTAAATAGGGTTATGATTATGGCTGAAACGATTCCTCAAGTAACTCCAGTTACTCTAATTGAAAAAATCCTCGAGGCAAAATCATCTGCCTCGACGCTTTGCTTAGTGCTTTTAAATACACATGGATGCTGCAGAAATAAAACATTTTGTGTAAGGACTCGGAGTATGCAAGGATTGTGGTTCTATCGACGGTTCAAGAGGGTAAACATCCCAAAAATTGCGGGTGGATGAGAATTAAATCACTAATGTGTTGATTTTATAAAGACGCTGAACTCTCATTTTACGGTAAAACGCAACAAATGTGTGTCGTTCTTTAACTTTTGTTTTCAGCTCATGTCAAAATCAAAGACTATAATGCCAGAGAGAGTGGCATCAGCTCTGGTAATATAATTTAGTCTCGCTATTTTTAAATGAAGACAACTGTGTGTTGAGCTTTAGAATACGATGCTGAACATTTAAGTTTCATTTGTGGCAGTTTGTGCGTCAGCTGAGGAGATACAAGCGACTCCAAACACATGAACGCGATGGAGTTTGCGCATGGATCACCGTCATTATGATGTGTGTGAAATCTTTGATGAGACTTTATATATACTAGAAAATATCTTCGAAATACACCATTAAAATGTTCTGAACGCTAGGCGCAACAAACAACAGAACACGCTTTACCGCGTTTGTGTGTGTGTGAGATGCGCAACGCTCGTGCTTTCAGAGCTGCGTGCTTTCATTTATTTTGTATTATTTATTTTTTATATCTCACATTTTAATCATATTTGATACTAACTTAATAAAAATAGCTGTGTTACAATGATGATTGATTAGTTCAAAATATAGATCTGTAGACCTGTGTTATGTACTTTATCTGAATACAAACACATCTCTCACTTTTGCTCACATTCCAGCGGTTACTCCTCCATGTGATGTAGGTTGTCAACCCTGGCTTAGGTTATTTAAGACATGTAATTTCGCCAAAAAAGATTTTTTTTTAAACAGCCTACTTCAGTGTCGCTAATATGACGATAACACCGCGCTTAAACCGAGGATTAGAATTTTTGACGATCGGGTGCGGATGATTTTAAAGGGGGGGTGAAATGCTGTTTCATGCATACTGAGCTTTTTACACTGTTAAAGACTTGGATTCCCATCCTAAACATAGACAAAGTTTCAAAAACTAATGTTGGACGTTTGATGGAGTATTTCGGTGTCAAAAATACTCCTTCTGATTTCTCACAAGTTTCGGAGAGTTTTTTTCGAGTATGGCTCGACTTGACGTTAATAGAGCGGAAGGTCCTTGTAGGGGTCCTTGGGCCGTACGGGCTCTTCTCCCGGTAGGGTGCGCGCACGCGTGTGACTAGAGCGAGAGAGGAAATGCACGGCCATAAACACTCCGCGCCGCGCTCCACTTTATTCCTATGGGTGACATCAAGCGACTTCAACGCTTCAGCACAGCATTCCGGGAAGGCAGCGCTGCCTTTGAACCGATTTGAACGCAGAAATGACGGGAAGCTTCACAACATCGCTTCAGTCGCGTCGCAAAAGTGGATCTCCACGGTCACTGCTGTCACAGGACTTCACCAAATCATACCAAAGAAGTGTGTTTTTGATGGAGCGGTCCCAGCGATAAAGGTTCGGTCCTGCTTTGGAAGCAGCCGGTGAGTAAAACTGCTTCAAATGTCTCTGCTGTTGCCTATCGTCGCCTGAGTAAACATCAGTAAACAACATTATCGCGTGCTTCGTCATTCAAATGCGCTAACGGTTACTCCATTGTTGTTCTATGTATAACGTTACACTAGTCTGACGTGCAAAACCATTTTGCTTGCTACTGCTAAGGTTTAGAAGCATACAATAGTCCATAAACCGAATCATGTCCTCATAAACTGCGAGTAAAGACAAATGTTGACAGGCCACTAAATACAGTACATACCACAGAGATGGACGTCCTGCTGTTGCTGTTTCTCCTGTTCAATTTATTTCAGCCTTCGAATGATTCTGGATCATGTATCTATGAGCTGAGATTGATAGCCATGGGCTTCTCCATGCTTGAAGACGTCACTGCTTTGTGCGCGCTCGTCATTCTTTAGCTCCGCCCACACGATACGCCTCCAGGCGCTCGTTTTTTTCCGGAAAGACTCGGTACAGCCCATATTTCTTTTATAAATATAATAAAACTAAAGACGTTTCGGAGATATGAAGGATGCAATACTACCCTATAGGTTCTCAAGATTGATATGAGATTGACTGAAACTGAGTGTTTCACCCCCCCTTTAACAGAGGATCCGGTGAAGTTAGAACTGATCTGCGCATCTCTAGTATGCTCATCTCTACTCTTGTTCTTATTTCAAGTTACCTTTCTGGCCAATATTTTTTGCTTCTTACAAAAGCCACAAATCCTTCATAAGACAGTAAAGGCTTATGTCATGCCTGAACTGAAGCTAAATACATTATATTATTAATTATTGCTATTAGGCATTATTGCTATTTATATTACTATTATTTTGGTTTATTGGTTGTAGGTTTAGTTTTATATTGAACTGTTTACCTTTTTTAAGTAATTTGAAATAGATGTTTATATAATATAATATGGCAATTGAATGCATTCAAATTGTTTAGTTTCACAGTTGTTAATGTATGCAATTTCAGCAATAAAACATAATTTTTTTTTAAAGAAAACGAATTAGATGTTAATTTTAAGATACCTGTCTTATTTTCTTTTATATTTTTAGTTTTGCTCTTTAATAAAGAAAAAAAAAATATTATCTAATTACTCAATTAATCGATGGAATAATCGGTAGAATACTCGATTACTAAAAGAATCGATACACTCCAAAAAAAAAATACTTTCAGCATGAAAGACACTCGGGACAGTTCACAAAATTGTCACTTGTAGACCTACCTGAAAAACTAAAAGCACTGTTCATTTCAAATCCATTTATTTGTGCTATTGCTAAGTTGTACATTTGTTATTATTGTATTACTGAATGTTTACCTGTCTTTAACAATGTTTGACTCAGGCTTGTAGGAATTGGAATACAAATTTTGGTAATAACTAGGGCTGAAGCTACACTCTAAAAAATGCTGGGTTAAAAACAACCCAAGTTGGGTTGAAAGTGGACAAACCCAGAAATTGGGTTGTTTGAACCCAGTGAATGGATCCATTCAAACAAACCCAATTTCTGGGTTTGTCCATTTTTAACCCAACTTGGGTTGTTTTTAACTCAGCATTTTTTTAGAGTGCAGCTACAGCCCTAGTTATTACCAAAATTTGTATTCCAATTCCTACAAGCCTGAGTCAAACATTGTTAAAGACAAGTAAACAGTCAGTAATACAATAATAACAAATGTACAACTTAGCAATAGCACAAATAAATGGATTTGAAATGAACAGTGCTTTTAGTTTTTCAGGTAGGTCTACAAGTGACAATTTTGTGAATAGTCCCGAGTGTCTTTCACGCTGAAAGTTGACATTTTAATAAATGAAAAGCTGTCCAAGCTTGTCCTTGTTTTAAGCAGGGTGTAATAATCAATAAGTGTTTTATACACAATGATCCTATACCTGAATGCTCTGATAATAAACGGTGTCAGTACTGGGCCTGGAGACAGATCTGAGACACATTACGGTATATCTGTCCGTTTCCCCATCTGCTTCATGGCCCAGTGGAGATGCTCTACCATTAGACTTCGATGCGATCCTAAGTGAAGCATAAACTGCAGTGCATTGTTTATACATTCTGCCACGATTCTGTATGTAGCTGCTTTTAAGGACATTCCCCACTGGTGTATTTTTTTCTTGCATTATTTATAATCTTCTGTTTAGATGGGGATGTGTTGGAAGAGTATTTGCATGCACTTTACTGTATATGCTGTTTATATGAAAATCACAGCAAACACTGACCGATTATCACTAATCAACACAAAGACCAGACTACTATATAGCCTAAATGTTTAATTTAATTTCTAATTTATTTTTATATTTATTTAAAATGCCTGATGATATTCAATTTCATTTAAATATTAACCAATTCAATTAAAAAACAAACATTTTGATTTATATATATTATGTATCAACAGATGGATTTGTTGAAACTGTATCTCTATGTGCTGTAATTAATATTCATTTTGCTGTGATTTTTATACAAACAGTATATGAACAAAAGTTTTTTGTTTTTTGTAATTGCATTTGTTTTCTCTTGTGCTTTTATTAGATTCTTGAGCGGACCCTCGAGCCAGACAGCTCAGATGAAGAGCCGCCCCCTGTCTACTCACCGCCAACATATGACATGCACATATATGACAGGAAGTACCCTGATGCTCCTCCTGTTCCTCCACCCAGGTTATAAACCTTTTTGAGAGCCGTTTTAAAAGAATTACTGAAACATCAGTCTTGGAAATGGGGTCATCACAGGTCCTTGTTCATTTTAGTCACGCTTCTTTAAATTGATGCCCCCTGGTGTTCATAAGCCATAGTGCAAATCCTGTTAATCCTTTTGTTTGTGGTTTAATAGCCAAGATGCATGTAATTCCACTTCTCCACAGATGTAATACTTATTAATTCACAAATGGGTCAGACACATTTCAGGAGCTATAATTGAATCATAAGTCTGATGTAAGCATTGAGAGTTGCCATTGAAACAAGTGTCGGTGACACTGGGCTCTGCTATCTTTCAGATTTGAGCCCCAGCCTCCCCCTGCACACGGGCAAGTCCAAGGTTACAAAAACTGGAACCCACCGTTACTTGGCAATCTGCCTGATGATTTCTTGCGAATCCTGCCCCAACAGTTGGACAGTATACAGGTTAGCATTTACCATGTGATGCAGTAATATTTTAAAGTTTGGGGTCAATAAGATATTAACACGTTTATTCAGAAAGGTTGCATTACATTGATCAAAAATTACCATAGACATAATGTTACAAATTATATTTCAAAATAAATGCTGCACTTTTGGACTTTATTTTCATCAGAGAATCCTGATGAATATTGAATGATGAATATTTCAACATTCATAATAATAAGTAATGTTTCTTTAACATCAAATTAGCATATTAGAATGATTTCTGAAGGATCATGTGACACTGAAGACTGGAGTAATGATGCTCATTCAGCTTTGCATCACAGGAATAAATTACATCTTATAATTTAGAATAATAGGATTTTAAAAAGTTATTTTACTTTGTAATAATATTTAACAATATTACTGTTTTACTGTATTTTTATCAACAATAGGGACAATAAAGATAAAGTTCTGATAATCAATCAGAATAGTGGAGTTAACACCACAACTATAACAATAATAGCACAGAGTAATTATATATTTTCCTGTTGATTAACGATAAAAACATCAGAATCCATGAGCTTGAGCCTTTAAAGCAGCAGATGACAACTGCAGCGCACGTTTAGAATAAACAGAACAATATCTGCTGGTGTGGATGCCAATGTAGTTATTGTTCCTTATAGCTATTAGCTATCTTTCTTGGTGTGAACAGCCCTTTAGTTGGAGGCTTTCAAAATCGTACTGGCCTTAAACTTTTGAACGTTAATGTATCTAAGACTTAACCAAAGCATCACACTGCCTTTAACACTGTTTAGGGGTTAAAACACAGTCTGTGTTCTCGGTTATTAGCACAAACTCTGATTCCAAGCAGGTTTTTTGTGCCCTCTGGGCTTGGATTTTTGGCCTTTTGATTTCACTCCAGCTCTTTTGCTATTCAATAATATTAAAAAAAAATTAATAGCTCAGAAACATCTTTAGAGTTTTAGAGGTTTGGTCATTAAATCATGCTAATGCAATACAGAAGTGCAGCTGAGAGGTCGTTGTGCAGTTGCTTTTAAGCTCTTCTGCCATATCATGCTTTTGGAAATGGCTATATTAACTATAATGGTGTCCTTGATCCATCGTACTTCTTTTACAGTCGTCCTGCAAAGCAATTGATATTTACTATAGCAGCATGACATTCTCATGTTATTAAATTAAAATCTCACTCACATTACCATATGAAAATTTATATAGTATAGTATATTATATAGTATATAATATAGTTTAATTTATATAGTATTTCTTCATCAAACATAATATAAAATTGCTTTTATTATAGTAATAAGACGGAAGAAAATCTAAAATATGGTAATGCAAATTTTGTTGGGAAATGTACTTATGATAATGATTTTTGAAGTTGAATTGTTATTAATATAAAAAATATTTTAGTGTGAGTGTGTGTGTGTAATATACTATACAATAAATATATACTATGCTATAAAATACTATACTGCTATATATTGCTATAGTATATGCATGTAACATATGTAACAAGGACACTAAAATAAAGTGTTACCAAATGTTTTTTATATGCCAAGTGTATGATCGGATGAAACTGTTATTAATTCCATTAGGGAACTGGAAATAAAATTTATTACAGTAACAATTCTCTTAAATATTTTCAGAAATGTTTATTTGACAAAATTCAGACTATAGAGAACTGCTCTAAAACAACCCTGCTTTAAATTTTGCCAGGTCTCTTCTTTTTCTTCTTTTTTTTTTCCGAACTTTTGGATCTTTCATTAAAGCGAGTCTGATTGTCCTACATGTGCCATACCCTTCAATGTTCTGCAGAGCTCTCAGAGTAGCGTCTCCAAGCCATCTTCCTCCTCCTCAGTACCCCAAAAGGTCCCCACTGTGGCAGCTGCCACAGGAACAGGTGGAGCTTCAGAGCAGGAACGCAAACTGAAGCAATATTTGGAGGATGAGCGTATCGCTCTCTTCCTGCAGAACGAGGAGTTCATGAAGGAGCTGCAGAGGAACCGAGAGTTCCTCATTGCATTGGAAAGAGGTAGGAAGATGCTCGCCCACACTCTAAATGGGACAATGAGCAGATTCTGACATACTCCACTTCCCTTCCTTTCACAGTTCCACCTACACAAATCCTAAAGAGAGAATTCTTGTGCTAATTTACTCAGCGCGGCTGTGAACGTTGACGGTTTTGGTTTCTTTCCAAGGCCATTAGCAAAGTCTATTCCTCAACGCAAAGTTTTTGTTATGCTTTGTCACACACAGTTTGTGCTTTTCCACACAGTTTTTTTGATATGCCTTAAACCTATGAACGGTCCTCATTGGGCGATTTCATATCCTTGTTGAATGCAGAATGTCAAAGACTTCCATAACACCTGTCTTCTGTTTTAGATCGATTAAAATACGAGTCAAAGAAATCCAAATCCAGTCATTCATCAGCTAGCATGGAGAACTCCACAGGTAGATATTATTCACCTGAACTGGTTGTGCATGTTTCCCTGTGTGTGAGCATGTATGTCACACTGTGTGCATATGCATACACTCTCTAATATGCTTTTCACTTTAGAAATCACATTGGTGTCACCACTATGGATAATAAGAGCTGCTATTTCTGTTGCAAATGAGAAACATTAAAACTGCAAGCAAAACAAATGGAACAAAACTGCACTATGCATTTGAGCTTTGTTTAATATTCGTTTTTCAGCTCGGACCAATAATATAATTTTACAAAATGTGATTTGCTGCTGCATTAATAAAATTGCAGTGAGATATAGTGAGGAGCATTCCATTTCAAATGCAGAACTCTGTTATAAACCACAGATAACAGATCAAACTCTGCTGACATCAAAAATCAGAAGAAACATTGTGCCATGAATGAAAAAGTTATTCAAGGATTTTCAGTCCACAAATCACCAACATTCACCATGAATTTAATGTAGTTTATTGTAGAATTTAATTAATTTAATGAAACTAACTGAAACCATGATATTGTGGCAGAAATAGTCAAATGTTTTTTATTCATCTCAGGGTTCGTACAACCTTTTGAGAGTGAAATTCGAGCCCTTTTCAAGCTCTAAATAGTATCCATTTTTAATGTGATGACTTGTAAAACTAAAAATTAAATACCAGTTAACCAAAAAAACTTACCAGCCCGTGGCTAACAGGCACTTTATTAAAAAAAAAAAAAAAAGGAAAAACAAGACATAAAAATTACCACTATAACCAGTGGATGGAGGCAGAGGACAACGTATTGACTTATTAGCAATTCCCTCTCCCTAACATGGAAAAAAAAGTAGAAAGTCGACTCAACAGACTGAACAGAATGAAATTAACCGAATATGATTTCCACACCAAATAATGCAGAGCCACAGACCAAACCGACCTATTATGTTATTGCCTTGGACCAATGGTAGTTTGAGTTGTTTTCCGGAAAGCTGTTTCGAACAAACATTCTTTTGGCCTAATTTTGTCTGAAATGACACCACACTAGTTTGTTCTTCGATTTAGATTTAAGGACCTTAATTTTCTCTTTTCAAAACCCCCAATTTTTCTAAATATTAATAGCTCAGCTATTACAATTACTCATGTAAATATATATATATATATATATATATATATATATATATATATATATATATATATATATATATATATATATATATAATAATAGATTTTATTTATAATGCACTTTTCATTCCGAAGAATCTCAAAGTGCAACAAGGGGGGGGGGGGGGGGGGATAACAACAAAAAAATGAATAACAAGTAAAAATATAGAATACTACAAACAATCAACCAACACAGAAAACAAACAGAAAACAGAGCTGATGGTGAACAGAAACAGAGCTGATGGTGAACAGAAAACAGCTGATGGTGGAAGTCTCTGTTAGCTCCGCAGCACACTGTGGTCCACTCCATGTTTCAGATTTCTCCCAGCGGCAGTGTCCCAATGACATCGCCGAGGCAGGACAGCTGAAGACCAGATGATGGGTCTTCATGACGATTCAAACGATGGGGATCGCCGCAGCACCATGCAGGAGGCAGAACATTTTTTCGGGCACTTCTGTGGACACACCGGGGTCGGCGCAGAAGTCCAAGCCGCTCCACGGCCGCAATGCAGGACGGAACAGTGGCGCAGCCGAGAAGCGGAACATCCCAACATCATGCCGGACGCCGATTACGATGGCCCAGATGACGCTAGCCCGGTGCAAACTTCAGCCACCATGCAGCTTAAGCCCAAGGGAGACCACCAGTGAGCAGTCGCGACGAGAAACATCAAAAGTCCTCCAAACCAGAACCAACCAACCGCAGCAATTCAAACGTAAACATTAGAAGCGGTGGAAAACGGCGAAACGAGGAACAACGTCCTCTCAGTGGCTGCCAGCAATCAGCAACAGCCCCAATTGTAGCTCTGACTGTTAGACTAGTCACAAACATAAGGAAATAAAATAAAATCTAAATCTAATAGTACATTAACATGATCATTTGTGGGTGGAGAAGCGGCGAACAGACGACGCCAGCGTCCTCTCCCCCACGTTGCCTAGCAACTCATATATATATATATATATATATATATATATATATATTTGTTGTTGACAAGATGTTTTTTACTTTTTTCTGAAACAGGTGATCACTATGCTTCCGGATCTGTAGAGGCCTGTACAGCAGTTTCAGATGACGCTCTCTTCAGAGACAAGCTAAAGCATATGGGAAAATGTAAGGGTCTTGCCTGAAACACCCCTGTTCATCTGAAAATAATTGTTTATTAAACATTTTACTTTTAGGACGTTAACATTTCTATTGCATTGTAACATTCTGCATTTTCTTCTGCAGCAACCAGGAAGAAGCTGTTTGAAATTGCCAGAGGGTTCTCGGAGAAGACGAAGCGGAGGAAGTCTAAAAGAAGAACATTGCTGCGGCATCATTCATATCCTTCAAAGTGTGCCAGAACCACATTAGTTTAAAGACCCCCCTCTAGTGAAAATCAAGTTTTTAATGTTGTTCCTATGCCTATGTGATGTTTTTAATATGCTTTAGGATAAGCCCTGTGCAAATTCATCAGTCATCACCATTGCTCTCCTTAAAACTGCAGTAGGAAAAAAAACGTGGTTTGAAATTGCAGTTGTTCCCTACATCACAAATGCCGTCAACGCACAGGCAGGCTTTAGCATATCATTAACTATGCTGCAAAGCAGTGAGATTCTTCTCAAGAGAAGCCAGTTTATCCCAGTCAATTTTTCTGTTGAAATGAAAAATGGGGTACATTTAGCAAAATAATGGGTGAATATTGTTTATGATGTATGTTATGATGATCTCTGTGCCTTTCTCCACTGACGTTATATGTTCAAGCGTTTCTAAGGATGCTGGTTTTTATAAGGCAGACTGAGATTTCGATTGTGAACATGGTTTGTGTAACATTAGCAACACATTAGTGGCTGTTTGATAACATAGTCAAGCAAAATGCTAAACATATTAATTACAAGTGTCCGATATTGTAAAGAGCAATGCGTAAAACGTATTACTATTTTGATACATCGATTTGTAGATGACCCTGTATAATTCACTCTTCCACTACTGAATCAGTTTCTGGGTCAAATATATACTAATTTGCATATTCATGTTTCTACATATACTAAATTAATCAAGGGTATAGTTATATTGAAGCTATTTTAAGGCATGAAGAAATAATTTTCACAGGGGGAAAAAAATGTAAATGAAATTTTGATAATCAAAGGCGAGTTTAATTATTGATTACTAGGGGACTTTAAATCAATACAGTAGCAGTGTAAAAAAATTAAATATTATGTGAAATCAGAGTATTTTTTAGAGCAAGCATGAAATAGAAATTAGTACAAAAATTAGGAAGCTAGAGGAGTATATTTAGAGATATAGACTGAGTTATTATGCTGTGAACTCAGTGGCTCCCCTGTTTTGTGTTCAGTGAATTCCCCAACAACTGTTATTTATGGTTCTTGGCAAAGTAACTTTGAACTTTAATTCTGGTTCAGTTCATTTGAGTACATTTAGTGTTGACTGTTTACTTTGACTGCACTTTCTCAGATTGGGCACAGCAAACTCCACTGCCAACCTCCTAGATGATGTGGAAGGAAACCCATGTGGTAAGATTTTCTCTCCAATTTTCCAAGCCATTTTTTCCTTTATGCCACTGATTAACTCTTTCCCCACCACAGACAAAATTTTCCGTAATGTATGACCTGACGCTTTCCTGGCATTGACTGAATATTTCAACAGACCGTGTTTTCACTGCTATACGGTAGAGGGCACTATTACGGATCATCTAAAATACTGTAGTACAGAATTAAAACCTAAAATCAAAAATTATACGGATCAAATTGCATGCGAAAAAGAAGCCGAGACAAGCATTTGTCTTTCCTCAGCTTTTTGTTAAAAATGTTGCTTTTTTTATGAAACTGACCCACATTCAAGTGTTCAAAAAAGAATGCATGAATCTAGAATAAAAATTACTCTATTATTACTAAGTACTAAGCAGAGGCTCTGTTCTGTCTTTTGTTTTATTCATATCACAAAATATTTTTGGGACCATGAAAGTTTAGATCAAAAACGCTGGTGGTCTTTATTAAAATTAAAATTAAAAACTGGTGGTGAAAGAGTTAATTGAATGTGTATTTACTTAGGTGCAGTAAATTGCTGACGTTGCTGAAAATATTAATGCTTTAATAAATAAATATAGATGAAGAAAGTCAACACAGACGATTGGCTGCGCAGGAAGAGGAGTCGTCACATAAGGAACCACTATCATGGTGAGTGAGATTCTTCACTTTACTTTTGTGCTGTGTGCTTTCATATTCATATTCGTCCCACTAATATAATAATCCTAGACTGGGTACACCCAGCCTGATCTGCCGGCGTTTCGATTTCGCAGTCTCAGTCTGGAAACCTACTTCTGTTACACTTTTGCAGGAACCAATCACAGACTGGCTTATCCACCTGGCACACTATTGGCGGGTTTATCGGCGGTACAGTCATTTGAATTATGCTCGTTTATCACTCCTTTGAAGGACTATCCAATTGCGTACAGAGTCTTTTCAATAATGCTTGTTTATCACGCCTCTTGTGCAGTTGAAAATACAGAGCAGACTCCCCAGACCAATGTTCAATCTTAAATTGAGCTTGGTCTGGTGATATCCAGACAATAATACTCCTTTAACTGACATAGATATCTAGTAGTAACAAACCTCTTGATCATTTCATTCCAGATCCCTCCTCTGTGCTCTTGGGAAATTAGGGTTTCCATGGTGACCTCAGAATGACCCATGGCTGATAGCTCCTTATCTCAGCGGCTCCAGTCCAGGCAATCCCAGACTCTGAAGGAGGACCAGCCGAGGCAGGACTGTATGATCATTTTGTAGCAGCCTTTTGCAAGCCTAAGATTATTGTTACCTACATTTGATTACTATTATAATTATTGTATTGTAACTGTTAATATTTGGTTTCATAATGTAAAACTTAGCATCTATAGTACTGATTTCCAAAATATTTTTGTCTTTTTTTTATATCTAATCATCTGAAAAGAAATTCCCTTGTATGTATGTTTAAAATATCAGTTACCTGTGGAATTTCTTTCCCCACTTATATTTTCCTTGTCACCATTAGAAAAGTGGCAAATATTTGATTTATTATTGTCCACAGTGTCCAGAAGTGACACAATTAACTTTCAGTTGTTTCAGCACATTACTATATAATTGTTTCCTTATTTTCATTGGACTCTGCTGCTCTTAGAGTCTAATCTGCACATTAAACATTAACAGCATTTCCTCAAATAATGGACCCAGATTGTCACGTTTATTACTCGAAATGCTTTCTCCCTTCTTCATCATTGCTGTTAAGGAAAAAACACCATTATTCAGGTCTCCATTTAGTCTGGTGTGATTAGGGTGCTGAATGGTCTATTTCCATACTACTTTTTCATACAATGAAATCAAAACTGACTTCCTTCAGATGACCTCTTTTAAGTGGTCTCCTTCCATGTAAGTTAAACAAAAAGAGAAAGGCAAATTGCAGATCAAACGAAGAATTGGCCTGCTTCTAATGTTTGCACTGCCATTTCTGTTTTATAAAATATTTGAATGGTTTTCATTTCAATTGTTTCTTTGTGGACAGTGATTAGATTTGTTTGTTTGAGCCAGTATAGTTGCCATCTGAATATCTGTTTGTTTTTTTGGTTATCTTTGAACAGAACGAGCAGAGAACAATTTGAATGATACTGTCCTTGAACCAACCAAAACGCTGCTGTGCGCTTTGCTGCTTCCTGTTTGTTTTTTGCAAATCACACTGAATGACTTACCCTAATGCTGTGCTTCCAGTAGGTCACGTGACTGTCATATGGTCAGAGGTCTAACTGTGATCCACCAATAAGAATGTGCCATTATGTTCATTTTAGTGTTGTGCATCCAAGTATTGATTCAGTGTAAAGTAGCCTATTGGAGGATACTGTGTGACAGTGATGATGTTTTTTTTGTATTTTATGTATGTCAGGTTATCCAACTGGTAAATCTGTTAGTTTGAAACCACCTAGTCACAGTATTACATGTGCCGAAGCACACTTTTTGGATTCCACCATGTTACTGATACACGTCAAGCTCCTGAAATGGCTATTGGAACTTGCTTGTTTTATTTAAAGGGCATTATGTACAGTATATGAGGTTATCATGACTATATCTCATCAATATGTGATTTATATAATTTTTGCCATTATTAAAAATTATATAGGTATCCATAGGCATCATCAATGACGTATATTTCGTATACAGTAATTATATGTTCTGTGAAGTTGAATAGCCATTATGAAATGCATATTTGCATGATGTATTTTTTACAGGTTTTTCTTTTTTCTGAGCTTTATGGATGGCACAGAGCAACAAGTCAGCAATTCGTTTTGAAAATGATGTGAATTGAAAGAACAAAGATTTTGTAAGAGAAAAACCTTGTTGAGTAGTAACGCATACAAGTACAGATCCCACGTTCCCATTGCTACCGTTGTAGTCTATGATTCGCAGACACGACTGCGTGAGATTTTTTCCTTCCATCTAGCTTGTTAACATATTTTATCCACTCAGGGAACGCGCTCTCATTTCACTTTCTGCTGAAAGCACAACTAAAACTGAAAACTTCTTAGCGCAAAATATTCATTAATAGGCAAGGTATCGCCGCCTGTTTTGCCGTCATGAGGTTGATATAAACAGTTCAGGGACTGTGGATGATCTGCTTCAGTATGTAGCCCAAGTTCCTTTTCTTGATCACATGTCCTTGCGTGTTTACCAGAAATGTTTTCAAGGTCTGCTTCTTCATCTTCCGTCTTTACATGGGAGAGATGAGGCGAAATCAACTGTGGATGTGTTCAGAGTGTCGTGTGCGAGCCACATGATTTTAAAATTAGTGGAATGTAATATTTATACTGTATTAGAAGGTAAACACGTACAAGGAAATTGGCGATTTTGAACGTAAAATACTTTTTTGTTTTAAAGAATATTACCTAATTAATTTGACTGCATCTATTTGCCCTGAATAAATGTGATTTTGTTCCGTATCACATCATTCACTTAAGACTATTTCTAGTTCTGGACTTTTCTTACAATCCAGATGTTTATTAGCTATTGGAATAAATAATAAAATTGTTGTACTCTGCCTGATCATGTCATTTTTTCTCAACAGAGTCAAGTCAAGTATTGAATAGTATATTCATTCTTTGTAGGCTATGTATAGGCTGTTCCACAACCACAAAAAAAAGTGCATTAAGATACTTCTATCATCTATTGACTCCCACAATAATACTTAAAATATCCGTAAGCTTAATATTTATTAAAATCATAATTTATTGGTTACTTTAAATTGGGAGGTGGCTGTCCTGAGCCATAACTGCTAAATTTAAACTTGAAAAGTGTTGTTTTTTTTTTAAATGACATAAATCTATATATATTTTAAACATTTCCATTGATGTTTTTAAAAATATATATTTTAGATGTTATATATATATATATATATATATATATATATATATACACACATACATACATACATACATACATACACACACACACACACACACACACAGACTCTAAAAAAAAATGCTGGGTTTTAACCCATTCTGAGTAAAAAACAACCCAATGTTGGGACAAATATGGACTAACCCAGTGAGATTGGGTTGTTTTAATCCCACGGCTGGGTGAAATATTTGCTTAAGACAACCCAATCGCTGGGTTTAAACAACCCAACTGCTGGGTTAGTCCAACAATGGGTTGTCTTTTACTCAGAATTTTTTAGAGTGTGTGTGCCTGTTTATGTGGTTTATGAGGACACAAATTTGTATAACTACATGGGTATTACACTATAAATGTGGTTTATGGGGACATTTCAAATGTCCTCATAATTCAAATAGCTTTAAAAACATACTAAATTATGTTTTTTTTGAGAAAGTAAAAATGCAGAATGTTTCCTGTGATGGGTAGGTTTAGGGGTAGGGGCAGTGTAAGGGGATAGAAAATATGGTTTGTACGGTATAAAATCAATTACGCCTATGGAGAGTCCCTGTAAACCACATAGACCAACGTGTGTGTGTGTGTGTGTGTGTGAGAGAGAGAGAGAGAGCGAGAGAGATGAGAAAAATAGATTTTATATTTTCTTTGTAACTCATGAAAGTTTATATAAAAAGTTTTTATAAAATGTTAAAAAGTGCCCCGCGTTTTCATATCACTACCGAAAAAGTGTTATGTTTTAGTTGTGACATCGTTTTTGGGGGGATATTGATATTGCATAACCCTGTTGCATAATCAACATTGTTATGCAAATCATTAGTATGTTTTCATTATTCATTTTAGTATGATTAGTCACGATCGAAAAACATGCTATGTCAACTAAGATGTAGTGTTTGGTTCAATGTATATTCAGACTAATAATCCTTAACTTTGAAATCAGTATGATAAACTTTATGACCTTATTTAAAAAGTAGATCTAAACAAAATATTAATAGGCTTTATTAAATTATTATTATTGTGTTTCAGTAGTGATACATAGGGAGAGAAAATCTGAAAATACAATATGAGAATTAACTGCAAAATTACTAGAAATGTGTACCCTGGATATTATATAATTTGAATGCATACAAAATTTGTGGAGAAAAAAAAAATCTAAATGTTCCACTTCCAACTCTAACTGACTGAACTAATTCTGTAGAATAGCCCATTTGAAACACCCTATTCGATATAAATGCAACCAGTAGAGGGCAGTGCAGTCCCTTATAATGGGTTTGTTTTTCCACATTGCTGCATTTTTAATTTTAATTTACATACATTTTTCTTTTAAATCATTTACCATTCTTGATTTATTACTTATGGCTGACCACCCACTTAGATGACCTACCCTTGGCCAACTTTCTGTGAACTGGTATTTCTTGGAATTACTATAGGCAATGAAGAAAGCCCTTTCAACTCCATGTCACCTCAGTTATCACCCCAAGACAAAATAAAAACTTTGCACTATCAAGCATCAAGATGGCAAGAAAAAGAAAAACGTCCTGTATCTAACACACTTATCTGTTTGACACACAAAGTTAACCCTTTAACAATGATCTGGCAAGAAATAAACATGCACTTATTGAACCAGAGATGTTATTCCAAAACTCTTTGCACACTGATACAAATCCAGTAGCTATAACATCATATAAACATAAAGGAGAACTAACTAGAAGATCACAACATTATTAATGAAACATACATTATTGTTTTATCACATCTGCGCTAACAGAATGTTCTGTCTGATGTGTGTCAAATAAAATAATTGATATGAAACCATAGCATCTTCTTGAAGAAAAATTATTTTAATATGTACTAAGCACCCTCATGTTGTTACAAACCTCTATTAGTTTCTTTCTTCTGTTGAACACAAAAGAAGATATTTTAAAGAATAACCAGACAGTTGACAGTATAGCCATTGACATTTTTGGCTTCTATGGTGACCGTCAACTGTCTGGTTACCAGCATTCTTTAAAATATATTATTTTGTGGCAATCCATACAGGCAATCCATACAGATGACTAAAAAAATAATAATTTTTATCCCTTCAAGGCACTTGATCTGCTGTTGAGTGACTAGTCAGTCCAGGCATGCCTGACAGCACACTTTATCCTCAACTATATTCATTACACCGTTTGGCTTTGGAAGCCTTATTGCATAATCAGAAACTTTAGAAACAACTCCAACCCTTTCCCATAATAAATTCAACACACAAATTTTCTAACATTTATTTCACTCTCTCCAACCATGACTGCATGTGCAGATTCATTGTGAAAACCAGTCATTCTTCCAAACCATTTAGCTTTCGCATTTGTGTCTTTCTTTTCAGCTCTTGACAACGTTTTTACTGGAACTACCTGTTTTTAGATCAATCATCATGCATTTAAAATAGGGACACACTTTTCAAATTCTTCTGTCTTTTCTTTGAGGTGAAATACCTACATTTTAGTCTCATATCGAACCTCTTTTTCTTTCAATATGTTTCAGGTTATCATATAGGGCTTATCAATCCACATCAATGGGGCTGGACTTAATGTAGCTGGTTTTAACCATGGGTCAAACCTGTGAAATGCTGAAGATACTGATTCTGGACATTTTCTCCTATTTCAGGACATTGTAAAACTCACTGGCAACAGCTGACCTTCTTTCTTGTTTGCTCAATGTAGAACAGCCTGATCTCTTTTATGTTGAGAGAGCAATATTGTTTTTTTTAATGTCACAAATAATTAGCCTTCAAAAAGATGGCAAGTAACAATTAATTAAATGTGAAATTTTGAAGACTGAGCAGTTTCTTGTGAAACGTACTCCAATTAATACATTGTTTTACAGTGTTCGAGGTTTACCAGCACGGTCATGCTGATCATGGTTCAGATTTTTTTTTTAATAATATACATAGGCCTATTGTATGGATTTATTGTAAGAAAACATGACACTAGCCCTATATAGGCTATTTATGCAACTGTAAGGTGGAGATAAAATGAACAAAGATATATATATATATATATATATATATATATATATATATATATATATATATATATATATATATATATATATATATATATCTTATTGTATGTTTCAGATAATTGAATAGTAGGCTACCTACCAAGGTGCTAAACTGTTGGTAAATTAATCAGACTTTTAAAAGTAAAATTCTGAAGAACAAAAATATAATGTTTAATATAACGCAGACTACCTACACCCATCCACGTTATAAGATACATTTTCGTTGTAGCCTACAGCCTACTTCAACCTTTGTTCTCTGGATGCTTTCGTGGAATTCACCACAATACAAGCTAAACGAAATAAAGAGTACTTTCAATTTCTGAAGCCTTTTTAAAGCAATGTGCTCTTTTCAGAAACAAAGAATTGCACCTCTGGATTAGGGTTTGCGCTTCATCATCACACTGCTCACCAGCACGTATTCCACGAATCCATTCCATTCATATTCTCGAGAGACTAGCCAATCAAAAGCCACGCGTAAATAGCCTTGGTCCAATCAGAGATCCTCCGTTGCTTCTGCAACTGTTGTGACGTCGCTAGAATAGCCACCCATCGGTGTGTGTGTGTTTGAATCGTTAGGAGGAGGACGCTCGCAGCCATTATCACTGTATTCGAGCTTGGTGCGAAACGGTTTAAGCAGACCTGTCTATTATTTGCTCATTTTCGTTGTTTAACTCTTAGTTTTTATCGATCTCAAGTTGTACATCAAAGACAAAAATAATTGTCTATTTTCTAAACAGTCGTATATGTAAATATTGGCAGCGTTGCGTCGACGCGCCGCATTCCCGGGCATCTGACTCATCGGAGACACGCGGAAATCATTTTAACGCATTTATTTCATTAACCAACACGATTTGAATTGAAGAGACTAGCTTCGATTTAGATGGCAAGCTTCCCAGATTTTGTCAACGAAAATGAAATAGGTGAGTTTTTGGATTCGTCACCATTGCTTTGAATGGGGGAGGGTCTTGATTTTTAGTTCCCATCTATTCCTTTATATACTGCCTATTTTTACATTTGTGAAGCAATGGGGCTTAAGTAACGTTACTCATTCAGTGTTTGTCTATATCGTATTAATGCGAGAACTCAAACAAATGCCTAACACATATTTTATATATGGTCATTATTAATATGTGACGGTTAAACAATGATATTTATTTTAGTTGTGCTCGTGCTTTCTTGAGCCCCACGTTCACACCCAGATTGCTTCGACTCCCTCCCCCACCGTCCGACCCTCAGAATGACTCAACACACCAGTTGTGAACTACACGTTCGTGTTAATTATATAAACAATAACATTTTAGGAGAGAAACAATTTTATGTTAATTAACTTATGTTGTTGTTATTAAATTCTTATATCCTCGGCGTATTCATATTGTGCCCAGTATCTTTTCAATTAGCCACTACTAGTAATTATAAGGTAGCCAACTAACATAAGTTCATGTCACTATCCTGATTGTGAAAAGTAACTATTTAATTTGTTTCTAGTAACTATTTAATTTGTTTCTAGTAACTATTTAATTTGTTTCTAGTAACTATTTAATTTGTTTCTAGTAACAAATTGCTAATTTTGTCGTTTAAGTATGCAGGATTTGTGGTTCAGACACTTAATTGATTACTAGTACGTTATGCATTTAAATTGTTACATTCACTGCTGTAATAAGTATTGGTATCTAATAAATATTTACTACTGAAATTCATCTATTTGATTCCTTACTAGCTAGTGACACAAATGTTTTACAACGTAATACCTTGTGTGTTAAAACAGTCCCTATTTTTAAAGTATTTAAATTGATTTAGAGGGATGATTCACCCAAAAAATGAAAATTGTAATTTACATTGACTTGATTGCTTCTACAGAGCATAAAAATCAATATATATATGCAATATTCCATGCTTCGAAAGTCAATTAGTCAAAAGTCTTTGGTTACAAACTTGGGGAAACAAAAACCAAAAAGTCATGCATGTTTGGAATGACACCAAGGTAAGTAAATGTACTAAATTATGAAAGAATTTAGTATTTTTGGGTGAACTAACCATTTAAATGTTACCATTTAACCATTTCAATATAATAGGATTTTATTTGCAAAAAAATAGAATACAAAATGCAGTTATGATATAACTCAAAGCTGTGAATTCATACACACATTCTCTCTAATACAAAGTTGTTCACCAACTAGTTTAACATTTTGTTTTATAAGAAGTTTTAAAGGCTTAAAATGTGATATTATTTTTTTTCCTTTTGCAACAGGTAAAGCTAAGTTCATCGGGGAACTCATACCTCCAGTTGCTCCCTTTGACCAGAAGTCTGGACGGGAGACTTGGACTGTGGCTTTTGCACCTGATGGTTCCTACTTTGCTTGGTCTCAAGGGCATCGAATTGTGAGACTTGTACCATGGAAAAAATGCTTAGCCAGCTTGTGAGTATACACACTGATCTCTTTGTTTCCCACCATGGTGAATTGTTACAATACAGCTTGTGTGTTGATGGACTGAAAAAAGGCATGAGGTGTGTGCTGGTTGTCTGGTCTAGTCCTCTGGGCTTTCACATGGGGGCAATGCCACAGTCTTGCACAGTGTTTGGGCTTGTGTAGCATTCAGTGGCACAACGTAGGTCACCACTAATCATCATCTCACCTTACCCTGTGGATTCAGAGACCATTGTCGTGCATGCAGCCCTGCCAACCAGCCATTGTCCCGTTCTGAATGTGAAGCCCTTATTATGAGGTTCACATCATTGCCCTTTGGCTGCTTGCCTTGAACTGAGCAATGTTTTGGGTTGTTTATTTACTTTCCTCTTAGCCAATATGAACGTAAATAGAGCTGGGCACAAAATTATCTATCCAACTACTTTCCACAGTCAGTATATTAAATGTTATTTTGCATTAATACAACAACAAAAAAGATAAAGAAATGATTTTAAAAAAAATTCTGACTTGCTCATGCTAGTAGCCTTCATAAACACACCAAAAATATCACTGCAACATGAACTATGCAGACAGAGTAAATGTTTAACAGAAAAAGTTACAATAGTTGCAATTAAAGCAAACAAGTTTCTACATGTGTCCATAAAAGAGAAGCATAGTATTGTAAAACTATTTTCAGTTGTTGTACAGTAAAGTGTAGTAACTTTTATTAGTAGTAGAAAGTACACACAAAGGATATCATGTGGAAACTGTTAAATTAATTAAGTTTAGTTGGGTATGGTAAAATTACACCACTAAAATAATTCAGAGATGATCATAAATACATTCACAGTCGGTTATTATAGATGTCAACTGTTGAAATAAAATAACTTAAACTTCTTATTTTGGCTAGTTGCAAAGGAATCGTTGCTCGTTTATTTAGTTGAACATGATACACTAAAATAATAAAAAAATGAATAAAAACATGGGGTTGTGTAATGACAGAGTTTTCATTTGAGTGAACTGTTCCTTTACTGCGAAGGCAGAAGCAAGCAACTGTGCCATTAAATGCTTCAGCGGACACGTGGCAGGCATTATCTGTTTCAGTTCTGCAGCGCCTGCTTTGTATTCACACAATAACCTCTTGTAATGTTTCCAAAACCTCACACTCGATGCATTTAATGAACAAGAGCTTGTAGAATTAGGCAAGTGATGTTAAATGGGTCAAAGTTGATGCAACACTTCTGTAATCTCTTAGACTGGGAGTTTACTTAGTGTTCAAATATTCAAAAGATTTAAAATGTTCAGCTTATTTCAACAGACATTCTTGATAACCCTTTAAAGAAGTAAAACATCCTCTTGCTATTCTTAATTTATCAAAGAATTTATCTGTTTACATCGAGCGGAGGAGACGTGATTCTCACGGTGCAATAATCTCACCCTAGCTCTGTAAAGAAAGAAGATCGGCCGAGCAGTGCAGGTCCTCAACGACTCTCCAGGCAGAACAGTGAGGGCAGTCTGCTGCCTGGCGAGCCCAGAGAGCACACCATCGACTGTGGTGACATTGTATGGGGCCTTGCCTTCGGCTCTTCCATTCCCGAGAAGCAGAGTCGCTGTGTTAATATCGAATGGCACCGGTTCAAGTTCGGCCAGGACCAGCTGCTGCTTGCCACCGGCCTCAACAATGGCCGCATCAAAATCTGGGACGTCTATACAGGTGAGGGTCCTCAGACAAAATTTTGCATTAGTGAGACTGCAGGTCATGTGACATTACTGTTTGTCCAGATGACTGTTTACATATTCCTCAAAGAGTTGCTTTTGAAGAAATTAACAGTTAAACCACATACAGTTTTTAATAATAAAAAATTGTAAGTGCCTGATGAAGTTTTACCATACACTTTTCTCACCTTGTAAATAGCCAATGAAGCTGGCATGGTGTTAAAAATAAACAGACAGTCCTAACAATTAATACTAATAAACTGGTGGGTTAACTGGTGAGGTGTTTGTTCACTGATTTGTTTTTTATTGATGTTTCTGCGCTATTGAGTAAATGTTTTAAAAATCACAGTCCAGCCATGCTGTCCCCTCTTAACACTTCTGTGTGCCCGCTTCCTGTTTTTCATTTTCCCAACAGATGCGTGTGTGTGTAAGAGAGAGGGGAGGTAGTGGTTATATAATGCGTTGACATGATATTTTAAGTCCTACCTTTTTGTTATTTTGACCCCATCTTGTTCATACTTACACCAATGTTTTTCAAATGTGTCTCTTGGATACACCTACTGATATTTTTTTTTTTTAGCATTTATGCAGTCAGTCAGTTATAAATTATTTTTAGTACATATTTGCTCAACCTTTCAGGTGGTATTATCATTCTACTTTATGAACCTTTGAACTGCGTTGGCATTCATTCCTTGGTCACTGAGGTTCTGCTTTTGTGCCTCTGATCAGTTTTCACAGTTCTAATGATCATAACTTGTGAATCTGCTATCAGAGAATCTAAAACTGAGAGGTAGTTGTTGACTTAACTGGCAGCTATTCAGAGTTATATAATTAATTTTTGCTTGGCTACAACATGTATTAATAGGTGGGCAGGTCCTGTACAGACATCCCCATTGGTTGTTCTGAGGGGATAGAGATGTTTTCTTCAGTGGATAACTCCACCTCCCTTCTAACTAAAACCGCAGTGCCATAAATTTACCAAGCAGACTTGCTGTTTTCAGGGTGCGAGACTCCTCCTCCAGCTGCCTTTTTTTTCCATTCTAGAAACTTCCTAGAAATCTGATAGCAGTCTTTTGTACAGTATCTCGACAGGATTTGTGTCATATACCCGTCATTCACAGAGCTAAGTGAATGTATTTTGTCCTGTTTGACAGGTTACAAATAGGCCCTGTTACTAATCCCCAATCAAATTTTCAGAAATACATGTTAAAGATTTTTTTGTCCCTGTAGGTGCAACTAATTGTAGGGATTTAGCCTGGCAGGTGTCAGTGATTGTACATCCATATACCTCAAGGCAATTCTATACCGCTCATAAAGTAAGAGCTTAATCGGGTGTATAACCTACTGTTTCCGAGATGCCTTGGAAATGCCTTTTTGGCACCTGCTTAATAAGTGTAAAGCCACAAACATAATCATTCTCTCTTTGATTCCTAAGATGACAAAACAATTCCTAAAAAGTGGAATGCAGCTCCCAAGATGTTAATACTAATGCAACATTGACTATTTGATCCGATTAGCCTGAACTTTGTGCTTTTAAACAGTGGTTTATCCTCAATTTTGTTTTCTTGTGTATAGGAAAGCTATTGCTGAACCTGATGGACCACACAGACATTGTGCGGGACCTGACATTTGCCCCAGATGGGAGTTTAGTACTGGTTTCTGCCTCAAGAGACAAGACCCTACGTGTGTGGGATCTCAAAGATGATGGTGAGGAACAAGTGTTGATTTTTGTATGAGTAATTTGGTTCATTGGAGAATTTTGTTTATTAAAAATTACAACTTTTTTAAAGTTCTTTACATAATATTAACAAGTCTGATAATGTGTAGCCCCAAACTGATAAGTTTCTGCAGTTGAAGTTGCTTGCACAGCAGCCTGCTTTGTTTTTATTTTCATATCTCCATGGAGTTCATCACACATACTCGCTAGCTCAAGCCTTCATGTGCACACCCTCTCGAAGATTCTGGCACTGTGGTTGTAGCTCAAAGGAATGTTTGCTGATATTTTCTCTTATTTCTTATGAAATCCTAAGACAGACTTGCTTTTAATAGGATCGCATGAATCTTATTTATATGCTGGGAACTGAGATGAAACGGAGCTCAATGTATTTGCAACCAGATTTTTATTTTATTTATTTTTTATTTTTTTACTAATCATTAAGGAATGTTGGCCACAGTTCAGCTTCAATTCCTCTGGTCTCAAAGCTAAGAAACTTGGCTATTAGATCAAGTAAATTAGTTTTATTGTTTTTCCCTGTGCATCAGCATTGTTTTCAAGAGATAAATATTCGATTAAGGATTTATTTATTTTCTTTTTTTTAAAGTTTACTTTCTGCAGTATTTGTGGGAAGTTTATCATTAAATGTAACAGCATTCTTAACCATTCTTTTTGTGCAATGACATTTGATAACCAACTCAAATTTTAACAGAAAGCTAGCTAAAGCTATTGCTATACTATAAACAATCTAAATTGTTTGTCTAATAGGTAACATGGTGAAAGTACTCCGTGGTCATCAAAACTGGGTCTACTGCAGTGCTTTCTCACCTGATTCATCGGTCCTTTGTTCTGTAGGCGCAGGGAAAGCGGTATGTTTTGCAGTTCTTTCCTCCTCTTTATTACTACCTGTATGGTGTGTTGTTAATAATTCTAAGACCAATCAATGAATGCTAAATGAATCATAATGCTCAGTGCCATAACCTGCTTCTATAAACCCTGCCTGTAGTTTTGATTTCTGGTTTGCTGTTGTTTAAACAAATGGGTGCCTGATTATTGTACACGTTTACATAGAAATGCAAAAAGCTCATTCTTCTCCATAAAGATTTAAAGTTTATATTCATTAAAGGAGCCTAAAATGTTTCACACTCCACCAAAATGTTAATCAGCACAGCTTTTTTTACAACATCAATGATAAATGTTTCTTGAGCACCAAATCAGTATATTGGTATGATTCCTGAATGATCGTGTGACACTGGAGACTGGATAATAGAGAACTTATTGTTGTATTTTTGATAATGTATTCTTGATCAAATAATTACTTATTTTTAAAAAATTAAAATATCTTAACAATCCCAAACTTTTGAACAGTACATTGAATGACATAGTTGTCATGCTGGTTTGCATGTGAACGCCCTTATGGCGCAAGCAAAGTTTTCCAGCCGTCAATCTGACATCTCTGAAACAGAGTCTTACTGGATCCTATCTAACTCTCCACTTATGACCAGGCTGCAGTGATTAAACTGTACGGTTGTGTGTGTCCATAAGTGTCTTGCTTTCCCTGTCCCAGGTGATGGCAGAGCTCTGTGTTTGAGTGATTTTGAGGGAAGCGCCGCGCTGACATATAGAGCAGCCGGTGCGGACCACACGGGGCACGGCTGCCATCGCGGCCCACGTTGAACGCTCATGTGCCCTCAAGGGCTACCTGTACGTAGGTTTTGCTCCATGTCTGTCTACCTCTCACTGTCACAGTTTTTACTTCTTTTACCTTATCTCTCAGAAGAGTTGACAGTGAGATCCCCTTCCCACCCTACCCCCTACTTACTTTCCTGATTTCCTTTCCATCTCTATATTTAGTAGCATTTCTATTATCTCCATATTTACCCTAAAACAGGAGCTCTAGGTATTGTCTCCTGTATGTGTACGCAAACCATCCAGTAGAGCCCCTTCCTACTCATTAGTGGCTTTTGTTAACCAACCTCACTGCACCCTTGAGGCGCAACGCTCGGCCGCTGGTCAATTTGTCTGTATGTAATGCCCTAGTCAGACGTTTTTGTAATGGTGTTAATAGTTGGAGGGGTCGGAGCATTGTTTGCATGTGTGAGCAATGAAAGGGCTCCTTGTGCCTCAACAGATTGATAATGTCACTCTAATGAGGAATTACTCCAATTGGGAAAACAGGTTACGCAAATGTATCATTCCCTATTGCGTCATGCATGAAGCCACCACTAGCAAGACCTATGGGTACTTTCCACGCTGGTTGCAATTTCTATTTGAAAGCGCATTTTGTTTTCCATTTGTTAATAACCTAATTTATCCTATTCTCAAAGCAGAGTCTGTTTCAATGATGTCAAGAGCTTTAGCAAACACCAGCATGATTTTCCCAATTCACAAGGTACCACTCAGCAATAGTAGCATTTATTTTTCCTACAGTAGGTACAATTTCAAAAAAGGCTTTAATGTTCCCTTCATGCGAAAGATATATGGCTTGTCTTAGTATTGAATGCTGGGAGTAGTCATGCACCCTGAAGCCCTTTCATCTCACGTTGCAAATTTAGAGAAAACGGTAAATTAGCCTTGTGTACTCACCGTTGTAGTTTCTTCAGAAACACCAAAGTGTTTCAGTTGCAAATAGCTATTGAATCTGTAAACTTTTGCTCAAGTGCAATGTCTGTAGCTTATGAAAAATAACAAAAAAATGTTTCTTTAATGTTACAGGGAGCTTGAAACTCAAATTAATGGTTAAAGGGATAATTCACCCAAAAAAATTAAAAACCCTGCTCCTATCCTAGGTGTATATGACATTCTTCTTTCTGGTGACTATAAAATCAGAGCTAAAGATGGCTCTTCCAAGCTTTTATAATGGCAGTTCAAAATTTGAAGAACACCAGATGACCAGCCATCATTGGGGTGTTAACCATGATAAAGGCCTCCTGAAGCGAATGGATGGGTTTTATTAAAAGAAAAATATCTATATTTAAAACTTAACAAAGTAAAATATCTAGCTTCAGCCAGACCACCTCCCGTATTCAACTTACAAAGAAAGTGTAATGCTTCTCGCAGTTCAAAATGCTTACCCTAAGTCAACGTCCTTGTTGCACCAATTATGCTTTTTTCGTAAGTTAAATACAGAAGGTGGTCCCCGGACATTATTTTATAACGTGTGGTAAATATGGATATTTTTCTTACAAAAAAAAAGCATAGATCCGCTTCAGAAGGCCTTGATTAACCCCCGGAGCCGTGTGGATTTCTTTTATAATGGATAGATGCACTTTTTTGTCCTTTAAATTTTGGGCTGCCATTCACTCCCATTATAATGCTTAGAAGAGCCAGGGCATTTTTAATGCAACTGATTGTATTTGTTTGACAAGAATGTCATATACACCTAGGATAGGTTGAGGGTGAGTAAATCATGGGATACTTTTCATTTTTGGGTGAACTATCCTTTTAAGCTGTGGTCACATTAGTGAAATTGTGTGATCAAACTTCCTTTCCTCATTGTCTATTGTCATATCACACATCCAATATTGACCGTACCTTTACACTTAAAATATAATAAAAATTGCGCTGGAGCAAAATAAGCACTAGAAACTCATGGTTGATTCATTAGTAGAGTTTGCAGTTGTGACGTGTGTGTATTTTGTGTTTGCCAAAGGCGTCAACCTTTTGGCCATCAAATGTTCTCTTCTCTTGCAGTATCTGTGTCTCTTCGTAGGCCTCCGCCGGCGCGGTGCAAGCCTATTGTAAACTCAAGTGAACTAAAACTGAAAGGGGATGCCAGTGGAGTAACATTATGTTACCTTAAGTTACTACTTATTTGTATTTATTTATTTTTTAATTTCCACATTATGTAGTATTTCTTGGAAAAATGTTTTAATCAATATATTTTGATTTATGTACCCTGTAGTGTTTTACAATATTTTTTATTATTTTTAACTGAGCAGTTATGTAATTTAAAGTCTTACTAGAGATTGACATTTGTGCAGTTTTGTGCAACCAAGCCTTGCTGTTTCTTTGGCATGTGCTACCTTTTACTGGGTTTGGTTTGTAGTGCTTAAGATTTTCCTTAAATGACACTGAGCAAGTTTTGAACTTGTTTAATTTGAATTAATTCTTTGTTTAAATTTATTGTCTCTCTGTGTGGAAAAATACAGTAGACTATAACACATGTCTTTTGCATTGCAGGTCTTCCTGTGGGACATGGATAAGTACACTCTGATTCGAAAGCTGGAGGGCCATCATAACGACGTGGTGTCCTGCGAGTTCTCTCCTGACGGGGCTTTGCTAGCCACCGCCTCCTATGACACCCGTGTCATAGTGTGGGACCCTCATGCAGCCACTGTTCTGTTCGAGCTGGGGTACGTGACTAACCCCTAACTTTTTTATTTTAAATTTTTGATTTCTTTCTAAACTTTTGCTTTGCATAAGCTCATGTTGTTTGGCTGATCTCTTATCTTCCCCAGGCATCTCTTCCCTCCTCCCTCCCCCATATTTGCAGGGGGAGCAAATGATCGATGGGTTCGCTCCGTCGCGTTTTGTCATGATGGTCGGCACATTGCCAGTGTCACTGATGACAGGTAAGATTATGCAAATAGTTGGTTATTTGCTCTTAAAAACTCATGTTGATTTGTTCGTTTTTGCAGTTAGGGCCTCAAGAAAGAGTGTGATTTGTAGCAGGGCCTCTTTCTGGGAAAGATCACATGCCTCTCATATGACATCCATTAATCACTGTGAGGCGCCTAGTTTGCTTTCGCTGCTCCTCCTGCCGTCTCTGGGTGGAGGCGTCGCTCTCTTACTGAGTGAATTAAACCATTTGTGCTCTACAAAATGGCGGAGAAAGAAAGTTACATTACTTAATGTATGGTTTATTTTATTTTGGGGTACCTAATTACACTACTGTCATTTTATGCTCATATAGGCTGCGTTAATTTGATCAAAAATATTGTAAAAAATAATATTGTGAAATTATGATAATAGCTGTACTCCAGTCTTCAGTGTCACATGATCCTTTAGAAATCATTTCAATATGCTGATTTGATTATTAAAAACTGTTGATGCATATTTTTATGGAAACTTTGGAACTATGAGGGAAAAAAAGTTGGGTTTGTCTGATTTAATGGAAAGTTCAGACGTATTTACTGTCAATATAGAATTTCCTTTATTAATTCTAGCTGAATAAAAGTATTAATTTATTTTTTTGTTTACTGGCCCCAAACTTATGAATTTTAGTGTATAAAATACACTAGATATTTAAACTACATGCTTTGTGCTTTAAAAGTGTTGTGAATCCACAGATGTGAATAAAACAATCTATTGTTTTTTTACAATCTGTATTTTCGTTTTTCAGGCTGGTGCGTTTCTGGAGCATCGATGAGAAGAGTCCTCAAGCCATTGCGCCTCTCACTAATGGCCTCTGCTGTGCCTTTTCTACTGACGGAAGCGTTTTGGCTGCTGGGTACGAATCTGTTAGTCTACTGTTTGGTGGCTATAGTGCTGCACGATTATGACACATCATAATTGTCAATTATTCCCTTGAAATTGTAATGGCGATTATTAAATATATTACAATTTACTTTGAATGGCTTTATACTAGGGGTGTAACGATACACTTGTCACAATTTGATATAAATCACGATACTTAACTTATCGATGAACTTATTGATATTTTAAGACAAAATTGTTGTTGTTTTTCACTATTATTATTATTATTATTATCAAGATCTACAAATATTCCCCCATTGTATCATTATACATTATATATAGTGGTTTAATGTAGTAATGTCACTGAAACTCCAAAAACTTTAGTTTCAGATGATCAGTGCAATCTGTCACAGTTCTAATTGCAAGAAAGCGTGTCAAAATGACACTTCCTAAACTGTAAATGTTTAGCTCATCTAAAAAATGAATTCTGCATGTACTCACTCATGTTGTTTTCGCGTGTCTCGCAATCATTTGAATGTCCGTGTTTACTTCAGTATGCAAGTCGTGGTAAATCTGGTCATCAGATAAAGCCATTGTGTATCTTCAGAAGACTTGGATTTGGATTAGTTGGACACTCGATTAGTTATTTTTACAATGCTTTTATGACATTGTTGGATCTTTTTGATCCAATTTTTGAGAGGAATGGACAGTCCCGCGGCTGGCCGTCTTGATGCCCTAAGCGTCAATACTTTATGATGTCTGTGGCACTGGGAATAAACTTAAATGGAGGGACAGAAATCGCAGGTTTTATAACAAACATATTCATTTGTTTTTAGAAGCTAAATGACAACATATATAGGCTGTGTGCATGGCTTCTGTGCTATTTCTCATGCATTCGACCAGTCCGCATACTTCTGTCACAACGGAACATGATATCCAAGCATGCAGAATGTTTTTATTTTTTTATCGTGGCTTGGAACGATTACATAATCATAGCATCCATAATTGTAATCTTGATTAGAAATTTGATTAATTGTGCAGCCCTAGGTGGATAGTGTTACTACGTAATCAAATCTGTATCTTGCTTTCTTACTTGTTTTGGAATGATGCCAGAAATATAACACTTTCTTGTATCTTTAATGATCCGTTATAAAAAAAAAAATTATAGCAAACTGGTTCCGCAGCTTCCTTTTGTTTATACAATTCATTTCACAGAGTTGGCTGTCACACCCTCATACTTTTCTGCATGACTGTAATCTGACAGTTTAATTAACTAGTACGGTGTATAAATGGCACAACCCAGTTTGATCATGATGTCAGTTTGTATTTTTAGTTCACTAAATAAGTGGAATGTTTGGATGCAAAGTTAAATGCTTCTGTTCGTCTTCCCACAGGTCTCGTGATGGCAGTGTGCATTTCTGGGCTTCCCCACACAGCATTGCGAGCCTCCAGCACCTGTGCCGTATGACCCTGCGGCGAGTCATGCCCACCCAGCAGGTTTATACGCTGCCCATTCCTTTCTCCATGCAAGACTACCTGGCCTATAAGACACTTTAACATGGACCACAAATCATGGCACTCTGTGAAACCAAGGAATTAATTTTTTTTCTTTTTTTGGTGCAAATATTTTTTTTATGCTCATACAAGACCCCCTAAAGTAGGCAAGGTCCGTTCTTTTTGTATTTATTTATCTTTTTTATTTTGAAAATTTACTTTTTCTAGTTCCAAATATATTTCAGTACTTTTTATTTGTTGAGATTTTTTTCATCCTTTTTTTTTTCCTATGTCCATATCAGGTAGTGGCCTTCACAGACAGCCTTAATATATCAGCAGACCATGTTTTTTCCTCTTGATTTGCAATTCGTTTTTTTCATGTGGCTCAACTGATGGGTGAAATTTGTGCTTTCTTTGGGCTCAGTTCAGGGTGTTCCTGCACTGAGCTGAAAACGACATGATGGGGAATCCTCTCCCAAATGTTCTGCAGTGTTTTCTTTTACCGTGCTGGCTATGAGAGGGACTGAAGGGAAATGACAATGTGAAAATGTGTATGAACGCGTGCATGTTGTAGACGGAACTGAGTTTGGTAGTTCAGGGACACAGGCAGTGCCTCCCCTTTACGTGCCTCTTTAGAGAAAATAAACTCTGCGCGCTTATGCTGCTTCAGCAATGGCCTTATGTTCGTCACAAACCTAAAACTACAGTAACGCATGGGCTAATTTGTTTTTTGCAGAAATTGTATATTTTTTACTTGTACAGAGATTTGTAAAGGCACATTTTTTGTTGTGTATGCATATTTGTATAAATGTATATATGTAGCTCTTTTTTCATGCTTCTCATCCTTCACTTTATAATTCTTGTATTGAAAGTCTGCTGTACATGGTCTTTTCTCTTGTGCAAATATGATAGTTTGTAGGGGAATGACACAAGTTTGCTTTGAAGAGAAACTGCCTACCAGTTTGATGAGATGTGTAACCAGTAGCGAAAATGATCCCACATTCTTGATTTCTCATTCCAAACAAATAGCCACTGACTTCCATTTGCTGTATCTGCGATTAATTCAATATGGCACTTTAACCATGCTTGGGACTTGGTCCGACACATTGCCTTGTTCTGACCATTATCTCGCAATCAAACCTCAGTCTGTTCACCCTTCGACATTCTAGATGAATGGCCATGTGTTTTAACAGAGAGAGCCAAAAAAGTGCAGTTTTGTTGAGATGGTTTTGTGCAGCCATGTCTCATCTACCTCTCGTTTTGAGGAACTAGTCATGTTGGCATAAAGGTAGATTATTGGATGTCCTGGAACAAAATGGAATGATTCTGTTTTTGTATATGCATGTGACCCTGCCTGTCAATCAATTCTTATTTTAGAATGTAGGAATCAGAATGTGGCGCATTCATCTGGTCATGCAGTCTTGGCAATAAAAATGTGTTGAAAAAGCTGATGCCAAAGATCCCCTTGGGTTCTTATTGATGTGATTGGCATAGTCAGTTTTCTTTCCCTCTCCTTCATTAATGGCTTAAACTTGAAAGTCTTTATGTATGTCTGGTATTCTGTGCTTGGGTGTATGAAGAATGCTGATGTTCAACAGATTGGGTTTTCTTTAGACCGCTGCTTATAAAGTACATCTAGAAAAGATACATAGATTTGCTTTAATGTTCCAACTTAAATGTTAGAATTACAGTTTATTTAGAATACAGTGGTGACATTTTTCAATCACTAATGAATATTATAGAGCTTGGAAACTAGTTAATCTGACCATCTGTTTCAGACAGAATACCTAATGCTATGTTCACCAGGAGCAACTCAATTTTACAAGAATGTATTTAATTTTTTAGTCTGGATTTTTGTTTGTTTTGATTGTTGAAATAAAGTATTTTACATCCTTTGGTTGTCTTGAAGCAGTTTTTTGGCAAAGGTAAATTTACAGCAGCCATTATGCCAGTTTTTGGTGTGATCTTTTATTTTTAGGAATCATTCCAATATGCTGATATGCTAAAGAAAAACATCTTGTGTTGAAAACATTTGTGCCGCTTAATATTTATTTAACAATTTCAGGATTCTGTGAATAGGAAGTTTAAAAGAACAGCATTTACTTTGGTAACATTAGAAATGTTTTTGACACTTTTTAAAACAATTGGATATGCTTTATCCAAAGTGACTTACAGTTGAGGGGAGTGCAATACAAGCAGTCAAACCAACAATCAATGTGTTCACCCTCATATTTCACCCTCTCCTTGTAATACCTGTCATGCCCATGTCATTATACCAATTTGTCCTCATATGTCACAAAAACATGCCCACACGCACAATGTATGCTAATTATTAAATTAAAAAAATTTGTAATGCATAAGCAAAAACAAAAAAGATTGGTAGCTCTGTTCATAGGACATTTGACCCATTTTGTGACTGAACAAACAACAATCACTGTGAGATTTCACAGCTGTGCTAATCTTCCCATGCTCCTCAAAACAAGTAACTCCTCAAGAACCCTTACGGAGAACAGCATTCCAACCTTCAGCCTGTAGCAACTTAAAATTGCTACAGTTAGATATGTAAAATGTTTGTGTATTTTTTTTGGAGACATATTTGTTCAAAACAGTTTTTTTTAAAGAAATTATTTAATTTATTGAGGTTACATTCCACAAAGTGTGGAAACTTGCTGAACAGCTTTAGTGTTTTTAGACTCTGTCCAAAAGGCATGAAAGGTCATTATCAGGTTAATTATTGACTAGCACCAGTAATGCTATCAGGTTAAATATTAAGACTTACAGCCAATAAAACCAATGCTTCAAAGGAACAAAATCATTACGTTTCACATTTGAGTCATTATGGCCTAAATCTTTATTTTAGTTTTTTACTTGTATAGTGTATGTTGCAACCTCTCTAAAGAGGCTCAACTTCCAGATGTTTCTGCAGCCTAAAGCATACACTCAAAGTGATGCTGTATTTTTTTTATGCTGTTCGATTTATTTAACTATTTATTTTGATTCAGCACCACTGTATCAGGGTTAAAATGATTTGAAGCGGTTACTCTTTGACTTAACTTTTTCATTTTGAAATAACATTTTTCAATCAAGTAACCCATGGTAATTTTAAAGTGTCATTAATGTAAAATACTAAATCAACTATTCTATTTAAAATGTAACTTTGACTATATATTATATATATATATATATATATATATATATATATATATATATATATATATATATATATATACAGTCTTGTTCAAAATAATAGCAGTACAATGTGACTAACCAGAATAATCAAGGTTTTTAGTATATTTTTTATTGCTACGTGGCAAACAAGTTACCAGTAGGTTCAGTAGATTCTCAGAAAACAAACAAGACCCAGCATTCATGATATGCACGCTCTTAAGGCTGTGCAATTGGGCAATTAGTTGAAAGGGGTGTGTTCAAAAAAATAGCAGTGTCTACCTTTGACTGTACAAACTCAAAACTATTTTGTACAAACATTTTTTTTCTTCTGGGATTTAGCAATCCTGTGAATCACTAAACTAATATTTAGTTGTATGACCACAGTTTTTTAAAACTGCTTGACATCTGTGTGGCATGGAGTCAACCAACTTGTGGCACCTCTCAGCTGTTATTCCACTCCATGATTCTTTAACAACATTCCACAATTCATTCACATTTCTTGATTTTGCTTCAGAAACAGCATTTTTGATATCACCCCACAAGTTCTCAATTGGATTAAGGTCTGGAGATTGGGCTGGCCACTCCATAACATTAATTTTGTTGGTTTGGAACCAAGACTTTGCCCGTTTACTAGTGTGTTTTGGGTCATTGTCTTGTTGAAACAACCGTTTCAAGGGCATGTCCTCTTCAGCATAGGGCAACATGACCTCTTCAAGTATTTTAACATATGCAAACTGATCCATGATCCCTGGTATGCGATAAATAGGCCCAACACCATAGTAGGAGAAACATGCCCATATCATGATGCTTGCACCTCCATGCTTCACTGTCTTCACTGTGTACTGTGGCTTGAATTCAGAGTTTGGGGGTCGTCTCACAAACTGCCTGTGGCCCTTGGACCCAAAAAGAACAATTTTACTCTCATCAGTCCACAAAATGTTCCTCAATTTCTCTTTAGGCCAGTTGATGTGTTCTTTGGCAAATTGAAACCTCTTCTGCACATGCCTTTTTTTTAACAGAGGGACTTTGCGGGGGATTCTTGAAAATAGATTAGCTTCACACAGACGTCTTCTAACTGTCACAGTACTTACAGGTAACTCCAGACTGTCTTTGATCATCCTGGAGGTGATCATTGGCTGAGCCTTTGCCATTCTGGTTATTCTTCTATCCATTTTGATGGTTGTCTTCCGTTTTCTTCCACGTCTCTCTGGTTTTGCTTTCCATTTTAAGGCATTGGAGATCATTTTAGCTGAACAGCCTATCATTTTTTGCACCTCTTTATAGGTTTTCCCCTCTCTAATCAACTTTTCAATCAAAGTACGCTGTTCTTCTGAACAATGTCTTGAACGACCCATTTTCCTCAGCTTTCAAATGCATGTTCAACAAGTGTTGGCTTCATCCTTAAATAGGGGCCACCTGATTCACACCTGTTTCTTCACAAAATTGATGACCTCAGTGATTGAATGCCACACTGCTATTTTTTTGAACACACCCCTTTCAACTAATTCAACTAATTGCCCAATTGCACAGCCTTAAGAGCTTGTATATCATGAATGCTGGGTCTCATTTGTTTTCTGAGAATCTACTGAACCTACTGGTAACTTGTTTGCCACGTAGCAATAAAAAAATATACTAAAAACCTTGATTATTCTGGTTAGTCACATTGTACTGCTATTATTTTGAACAAGACTGTATATATATATATATATATATATATATATATATATATATATATATATTCCGGCAAATACACGGATAATGCGACCCGGCATTTGTGCCCGGGCCGCTAGATTTGGTCCATTCACACTGCCAGCGAAATACCGTAATAAGTGCGCTTTCACACACAACCCGTAATGGTCTCGGATCAAGTTGACACGTGACATCCAAATGTGACGTATAATGGCGAGCGATCTCCGCTTCAGCGCGGATAGTAAGGAGCGCCGTGATCTCGACTTGTGTCCAGTTTGCGCACATTTCTGCTTGTTTAATTTTAGTTTCTTTTGTATACGAACACTCTCTGCGTTTAAAACACAGACTAGCTGTTCTGGCACTTCAGGGTTGTATTATTGAAAAAACAAGCTCTAGGAGTCGCACGATAACTACGTACACCTTGCGGCATTAGTTTTGGCTTTTGTTCACACAGCGCTCGTCCCGGATCGAACCCCGCAATGTTACTAGGTCCCCGACCCGGGTTCAGTTCGGAAATCAATTCCGGGACGTGGTTGCTTTCACACAGAAGGCGACCCGGCAATGTTCCGGGAATATTGCGGGTCTGACGTGCAGTGTGAAAGGGGCTATAGAAGGCCACATCAGAATAGTCCAATATTTTGTTATTATCCATTCTTGGGTGATTTTAGCTGTGTGTTTTGGGTCATTGTCTTGTTGCAGGACCCATGACCTGCGACAGAGACAGAGCTTTCTGACACTGGGCAGTACGTTTCGGTCCAGAATGTCTTGATACTTTTGAGATTTCATTGTGCTCTGCACAGATTCAAGGCACCCAGTGCCAGCAGCCCCAAAACATAAAACATGCAGTGAGCCTCCTCCATTTTTCACTGTAGGTATTAGGTTTGAAGTGAAAGTATTGATGAACGTATATTATGTGCAGAGAGCCTTCCCTCAGTATTGTTATCTCATTTTTGACCCTGGTGGCTTTTAGAGGATTTTGCATTGGAAGTCTTCAGATATAGATTGCATAATAGCAGTATGGTTCAGTTCTTTAGATCATCTTTCACCATCAAATTCAAAACCAATATGCGTATGTTAACCATGCCCACTGGTTTTTCTGAGATGCAGAGCAGTCCTTATCTCCTGAACTATCAGATGAGCTCACCATGGCCCTTGCTGCAGGGCGGTGGTGGGCAATAAAGGAGGTTTCACGCCCCACCTCTGAGGAGCCTGAGTATTGTAACCTCAACTCAGGGCTGTGGAGAAACTTCATGCCCCTCATCCCTGTTCTTCAGTGATGCATCTGAAAAGGCTCAGTATCCACACTCAGACTTCTCAGATGCAACACTGAAGACCACGAAGCAAAGGCAGAAGAAGACAAGGAGCACCTGTGTCCGTCAGGTCCCAACAGGGAGTGCATGTGCATGCCACTTCTAAAGCCCTATTCGGACTGGATTAGATAAACATGGGGACATGGGGGTAAAGTAATTTTTATCAGATGTGCTCTGTGTAAAGATTACAGAGACTTTTACCTTCTGTAAAAAGGCCCGGAAAAATGACCTAGGGGGAAAACTAATCCCATTCAAATAGACCCGCTGTAAAAATGTGAGGTAAAATTCCATCATTTCCTGTTTAAAACGCATTTTGCGAGCTTTGCGGCGCTTGAAGCATTAGGTTGCGTTGTAGGTAGTGGGACACAACTCTGTGGCAAACGTCCAGTATTTTCCACTTATCATTTAAAACAAAAAGAAGATCAAAAGCACTTATTAGAGGCACAACACTTATTTTAGCTCTAGGAAAGTGTCTATTACCAACACAATCCAATCAGAATCGTTAGACTGGATGTAACTGTGCCGGTTGAAATAAAAGGCTGCGTGAGCTCAACCAATTAGCATGTTCAGTGCCCAAGTCCCACACTCGAAAGTTCCTGAACTTTGAAAAAGTACAACCTCACAAGCAGGGCCCCTTTGAGGGGGAAATTACCCGGAACTTCATTCAGACCCTGGTTCCTGTGGTCGAAACACACCAAGTACCACCCCTAGTTCCCGGGGCAATTTCCTGCGGTGGAAACACGGCTTAAGAGGCAAAGCCTCTGAGATGGAGGCTGCTGCAGCAAAAGCCTCGAGCTTCTCTTTAGGAATCACCCATGCCTGACAAGGCAAAATGCCTCCACGAGACAAAAACTAAATATCCCGGAACCATTGAAGCATGACATGTCCCTGGCAAGGTACCAGAGAAGAGAAATCCCTGAGCAGTTAAGAAAGGTGCTGCCTCAACAGAAGCCGTACAAGGAGTACAAGGAGTAGCACCCATGCCTGCCAAGCCACCGCAGGAGACACCTTTACCTGATAGTGCCTGTGCATGCCAGGAGCCCACAGGGCGCAGCAGTCCCAGCCAGGTCTGTGGAAGCATAAAAACATATAAACCATATAAACCATAAATGCGGGAGCCCTCTTCATCTGAGGCAGCAAAAGCCCAGTACCTTTGGACAGTTCCTTCCTGGACCACCATGCCCAGTCAGAATAAGAGGCTATGCCCGTGGAGTACCGAAGCATCTGTAAGTCCCTTCCAGCTCGCGTTTTTACTTATATTCAGATTTATTAAAAAAATAATTAAACATTGACTCCAAATATGCTTAATATTTTCAAAGTCCTTTTATATTATTTCAAAATTATAGTAAGATATGTCTTTCGATTTAGTCTAAGCAATCATTAAAACAAGCCCAATACGATTATGTTTCTTCAACAGGACAAGGTGTGTGTGTCACCTCCACAAAATCAAATATGTGTGCAAATTGACAAGAAGGTGCAGCTTAATCTTAAACTGAGGGGTTAGAACCAGTGCAACCTTCAGCCAAAAATAACATAACCAGTTTAAATTACAGCGGAGTGATTGAATTGAGTTGGAAGGGCATAACTGTTTTATATAGATTCTTCCTCAGTTGTGTTGTCAAAGGATTTTGCATAGATTAAACCTTTAATGTTAGTAAAGTTAAGTCGGTTATGTGGAACCACTGTCCATAATTTGATTGAGTTAGTATAAAGTATCGATTTTTTTGAGTGATGGAACAAAGACTAGCCTTTTTAATGGCCCTGAGAAGGGTAAAAGATATATTCCTAAAATATAAAATAAGTTTTCTGTGATTAGAGTTTTGCTGCAAAGATAAGAAAAGAACGACTGATGTCACAGAATGATGCATTGCAGTCCAACGAAAGCACAGTGTGGACAGATAGTCACTTCTATATCCTGCAATCTAAGGAATCCAAGGATTGCTATTTATAACCTCCAAGTGTAAAATGAGAATGAGCAGATGGATTCAGGGTTGTGACACACACAGCATAGCTAGCTGCAAATCATTTAGACAGCCTGCGGATCAAGTCAAAAACATACCACGCCAGTATGATACAATAAACAAATGTGTCCTCAAATAGACAAATATAAAAGTACGCCTATGTAGTTATTTAGAAAGAATATTTATTATAGCCTGTACAGTCACAATTTTTACATGATTTTCAATCATTTAAACATTTAGACCATTTTTTCACATCTTTTGTGGGGTGCTGTTTGCAGTTACCAGATGAGTTCAGAAAATAAACCTCGCCAGTCTAATATGCAATAAAATTACAATAAAGTCGTAATTATATTTTTTGTGATCAAGATTGAATTTTTTATTTTAGCCTATTTATTTATTTTTATTTTTGTTTGTTAAGCAAATTCCAATTTCCATAGACAAATGCAGTTCAGTCTTGACTTCACACGTTGTCTTAAAAAATTATTGCTCGATTATCATCGCACGTGCAGGTCACTTTTTTAGTTTTTTAAAAAGAAATACAAATACAAATTCAAATACAGTCTGGGGTACATTGAATAAAGATAGTAAGACATAAATACAATAATAAAATAAAATAGTGACAAATTTAAAAATCAGATAAAAATATGAAAATGTAGAAACACATTTTACACCTTTCTTGTTTTTTGTTTTACTTTTACTTTTACTTTTGCTTTGTATTTAACCCTCTAATGCATGAATTGTGTTTTTGCACTCAAAAAAATATAGAATTTTATTTTCTGGAAGATTTAAGATAAGATTAACAAAATAAATAAAAATGAAAAATCAAGAGGGAACTGGTACTCTTTTCAGTGGAAAATGTGTTTCAAATATTTCATTATGACATTTGGCCACTTCAAATACACTTTAATACCAAAAGTTTAGGGACATCTGCCTTTACATGCACATGAACTTTAATGATATCCTATTCTTAATCCGTAGAACGGGATGTCATTTAACAATGAGAGACGTACACGTGCGAGAGATCCACTTCCGGCGCTTTCCGCGCTTGCGGAGACTAAAGCCAGAACGCGCGAATGTCACAACAGGAAACATGCACGCGCGCCCTCGGATCAGTCGGACGTAGTGGTGTAGAAGAGGTAAAAACGATATAAATACTGTTCGTTTTCTCACACAAACCGCTCGTTTCCTGTCTTAGGCCATCAGTGTGTACTTACGATGAGGGTTTGTTTAATTTGGACTTCTCTGTGTATGCTCTTTGAGGTGGTGACCATAGACCTGCATTATGTGAGGCACAGACATGAACGGTTTGACCTAAAATGATCAAAATTGAAACTACTGGGGAAACAAATACTCCTACATCTCGGATGCCCATGAGATAATCTAAAACATATCAACATTGAATTTCAAAGTGAATATAACAGCTTGAACTCTTCTGGGATGGCTTTCCACAAGGTATAGGAGTGTATTTATGGGAATTTATGACCATTCTTCAAGAATCACATTTGTGAGGTCAGGCACTGATGTTGGACGAGAAGGCCTGGCTCATAGTCTCTGCTCTTATTCGTCCCAAAGGTGTTGAGGTCAGGACTTTGTGCAGGCCAGTCAAGTTCTCCACACCAAACTCACTCATCCACGTCTTTATGGACCTTGCTTTGTGCACTGGTGCGCAGCGCAGTCACGTTGGAACATGTTGGAAACTCTTCCCACAAAGTTGAGAGCATGAAACTATCCAAAATGTCTTGGTATGCTGAAGCATGAAAGTCCTTTCACTGGAACTAGGGGACCAAGCCCAAACCCTGAAAAAAAAAAAAACACTCCATAACCCCCCCCCCCCCCCCCCCCCCCCACAAACTTGAGCCATTCTTGAGCTAATCTGAGGTCTGTAGCTATATGCAACAAAAAAAGTAATTTTGATTTTGATACATTGATTTTAAATGATCCACAATTTGTTTTTATTAGGCATATACTATAAAAGATAATGAATACTGACTTTAAAAAAATGAATACAATTATATGATATTATGTTAGTTACTGTTTCTGACAAACAAGCAATGCTGCAAAAGCAAACTATTGCAAATCAAACATTAAGAAATTCCAGTAGGCTACGTAAATGCTGTCAAAGTTTACTACAATCTGAGACACGACAGTCAGAGAGAGTGGTGGGGCCGTGTGTCTGTGTATGCGCATTCCCACTCTGTCCAGATTGCTTCAGCTGCTCCCTTGGGTCTCTCTGAGCTGCAGTCAGACTACTGTGAGTGAAAATGACACAGTGAGTGAGCGCTATCTAGCTGCGGCTGCAGTCACTGCCGGCAAACTCAGCCTCATGACTTGAATAAATGAATTCCCATTCAAGGCAGAATGCAACAAATATTCTGTCGAGTGCTTAAGCCAAACACAATTTACAGTGTGCTTATGTAATTTGTAGAAAGAAGAAGGAAAGTGTTTAAACGTGTAACGTCATTTGACCAATATGTAAATAAAATATCTCTATTTGTATCCCTATGTGTGTGTATATAGGCCTGTGTACTAAAGTCTTAGGCCATGGTTCTCTCTCTCTCTCTCTCTCTCTCTCTCTCTCTCTCTCTCTCTCTCTCTCTCTCTCTCTCTCTCACTCTCACTCTCACTCTCTCACTCACTCTCACACACACACAAAATTAAGTGTATGTGTGTGTGTGGGTGGGTGGATATGTTTTTGTGACATATGAGGATATGAGGAAATGTATATAATAATGACATGGGTATTACAAGGAGAGGGTGAAATATGAGGACACTGGCCATGTCCCCACTTTTCAAAATGTTTATAAATCATACAGGATGAGTTTTTTTTTTTTTGAGAAAGTAAAAATGCAGAATGTTTCCTGTGATGGGTAGGTTTAGGGGTAGGGGCAGTGTAAGAGGATAGAAAATACGGTTTGTACATTATAAAAACTATTACGCCTGTGGAATGTCCCCATATGTCACAAAAACAAACGTGTGTGTGTGTGTGTGTGTGTGTGTGTGTGTGTGTGTGTGTGTGTGTGTGTGTGTGTGTGTGTGTGTGTGTGTGTGTGTGTGTGTGTGTGTGTGTGTGTGATTGCTGTTTATCGGGCAATCTGCCTCACCGCCCTTCTGTATGGTTCTGAGACATGGACTATCTATGCTCGACATCTGAAAATGTTGGAGTCTTTCCACATTAGATGCCTGCAGCGTATCCTTAAGGTGACTTGGCAAGATCGAGTGCCACATGTTGATATCCTGAAAAAAGCGAACTGTTGGAGTATAGAAGCAACTCTAATGCTATACCAACTTAGATGGCTTGGTCATGTGGTGAGAATGCCATCAAGTCGCTTTCCACGTAAGGTATTGTACGGGCAATTACATCTTGGATGTCGTTCTGCAGGAGGTCAAAAAAAGAGACTGAAAGACCAACTAAAAGCCTCTCTTAAGAAGTGTGGGATGAACCCCTTATCCCTGGAAAGTAGTGCCGCAAACCGTACACTCTGGCGGCAAACATGTCAGAATGGAGCACAAAGCTATGAAGCCAGGAGAATTGAACTTCGCCTGTCTAAAAGAGATCAGAGAAAACAGGCAATGCTTGTTCCCGCACCCCCAAGGCAATCCGGAGACACTTTTACATGCCCTGTCTGTAAAAGACAGTGTGCTTCCCGCATCGGACTTTACAGTCATCAAAGAACACACAAGTCATAGAAGAAGTCATCATCGGACATCGATGGACTACCAGAGAGAGAGAGAGTGTGTGAAATTATAGTATATTCCAGGTTAATAATTGCATGACTTTCCCAGTAATTCCACAGTACTTCTCTTGTATCTTGGTATCTTCTAGTGTTTTTATCTTCTCTTGGAATATCATATTGCATTTCTGCATATGTACTATGATGGTACCCAGCATGCAACGAAGGCTGGCCCATGTGGTCTGATCAAACAGACGAGCTACTGTAGCTCAAATTGCTCAAAAAGTTAATGGCTGGTTCTGATAGAAAAGTGTCAGAATACACAGTGCATCGCAGTTTGTTGCGTATAGGGCCACAAAGCAAAAAAGGTTCAGGAATGGTTTGAGGAGCACAAAGAGTTTGAGGTGTTGACTTGACCTCCAAATTCCCCAGATCTCAATCGAATCGAGCATCTGTGGGATGTGCTGAACAAACAAGTCCGAGGCCCCACCTCGCATTATAAAGGACTTAAAGGATCTGCTGCTAACATCTTGGTGCCAGATACAACAGCACACCTTCAGGGGTCTTGGAGTCCATGCCTCGGCAGGTCAGGGCTGGTTTGAATATTACACCTGATCAGTGTATATTCTCATGATAAATTCTGATGATGTGATATATGCATTTAAACTAATATAACAATGTAGCAAAAGAAAGCTACTTGGTAAAACCCTATTACCTTTACGGCTCTGTGGCAATCATGCTGTCTACAGATGAGAAATCAGTGCTGTGCTCTTTTTTTGAGTCTTCCTTCAATTGTCCTGATTTCCTGTGAACCAAATACTTTTCTGATTGTGAATCACTTCCTGTCTTGATGTTGCACCACGCCAGGATATATTCTGCGGAGATCACGTGAAATGTCTAAGGTGAAAACGAATTTTCTGGAACAAAGATGTTAAACTTCAACAGTGGCATCCACGATATGTCAGTATAATGCTACAAAACCTTCAAGTAGTTTCTAGAGTTAGCTGGGTTTAATTACACTTTTGCTACTTAACGTCTTTTCCCAGCAGGAGGCACTATATGCTCACTCATATTCATTCACCCACAAATGGCAGTGAAAATGATTTTAAGCATGTCTTTTTTGTTGTTGTTGTTTATTTAAAATAATTAGTTTAAAAGCATATTTGCTTTTCCCATTTCAAGTATTGTGAATGTATTTCCTATGTGATCAGTTATAAAGCAGATGTTGACATCAAGATCAGTTCACAGTTCGCATCTGATAGCAAAATTTGCAAACTGCCACAGTTTAAATAACATGCTAATATTGTGCAGAGCCATAGTTGAACAACTCTGCCTATGCAGTTCAGGCCCAGTGTGTGAACATGTTGACTAATATAGAAAAACGAATTAGAATGGAGGGAGTGTCTGAAGAGTGTTGTTTGGTATCTCTTCTAAGCCTAACCTGTTCTGCAGCGTCATTACTCTGAGGATACCGGGTGTGTGTGTGTGGCTAGGTTTAGAGCAGCATTTCAAACAGCCCACAGAACCACCATGCTTCTGTCAGCTGACGTGGACATAATTACTGCCAACTAATTTATTTCTTGGCGTTGTGAGCTAAAATACAAATTGGTTATAGGTTTTCTTTTTAATTCAGTGGCTCTGCTACACTGTCTCAGACAGTGCCTCTTCTCTGGCTTCAGACCTCCATACTGTTAAAAATGATGTCTCTTTCTTGGCAAGCTGTGGTGGAGAAGTGATTTTTCCCATGGGAAAGTATGTGCCTCATATAACAAGTTGGTGCTGTAGCATTTCTACATGTCTCTCTGTTACAATTGCTTATCTCAGTCACTCGAATCCTGACAGCACATGCATTAGGCTACTGTTTATTATGTAACAGTACAGGCATAGCCAGCATCTTTTTGTTCATTTACAATAAACAATATGGTCATTGCATTTCATTTCATTTCATTACAATAACAATACATTCACTTCAAGGGTTCCCAGCAAGTCTGAGTGGAAATTTAAAAAAAAACAAGTCTTTTCTCATCTGAGTGGGCAGAGCAGTACCTGTAAATAGTCACACATTCACACTCACACACACACACACACACACACACACTCAACATGTTTTTCCAGCCCTTATGCAAAGTGTGCCTCTGACATAATGGGATCAGTGTATTGCTGAACCAGCAGTAGATATGTGGCAAAACAAGTTCCAACAAAGGATTGTGCATTTCTAATATATTGATATTAATCAGCAATTGTTCGTATTTTATCTAACTTTCACTGTGTCATTATTTGAGATGATGTCAGGTAAAATGGGGCAGATACTGTTGGAGTGTCTCAGTTATTTGAGATTTCATACACTGCAAATGATATAACAGCTAGTATAGCAGCGTACTTGGAAAGTATGAGTTGATTTGATTGGTCTGAGTTTGCAAAGGTGGGAGATGGGAAAGATTTTGGTGGGAAAAACCTAAAATGAGTGCCCAAAATGCTAATTAGGCTACACATTTTAATTAATACAATTTTAGTGTTTTTTGTTTGTTTTTGTTTTTATCAAGATTGGGCTGTAGAATATAGGCCTACTATTTTCTACGTTATTTTATCAAAAAAATATTTATGATCTAAAAATCTAAATATGATAACACGAGTTAACCATACTCGATAATGTGGAATATGATGTTGTGATGCTTAAGTTCACTTCTGGAGAGAAAAGGGGAAAAGAACAAGAACAAGAAAGAAAGGAAGAAAAAACAGATCTGCATTAGATCTGCATAAAAGTTACACATAATGTCTACCTAATAGGCCTATGTAGTAGCCTATTCGGCCTAACTTTTAATAATAAATATTATTATTAGCCTATTATTAATAATATAAACGTTTAAGTTATAACGCGCATTTAGCAAGCTCATGGCCGATTTAAAGCAAATATCAAATATCAACAACTTATCGTTGTTGATAATAAACTGAACAAATAAACTGAACAAAAGAAATTGTATTACGTAAGTGATAAACGGTCCTATGCGCGTGTAAACAAAACTTCATTTCCCACACTGCAAAGCATGAAACGCTACATCAAACAGCTGACTGGGGGGGAACCAGATGCGAGCGCTTCTCACAGGGCTTCACGGGATATACATACAACGCTTGAGGCGGAACAAGCTGACAAGGCGTTCTGTCTGGCTGTCAAACCAGTCCGAGTTTGTTTGAGGAGTATGGTTTCGCTCTGAAGTAGCTAGTACACAACTCATTTGGAGTAGCACTATCACCTCCGTTTAGTCTACATGCGTTTACAAACATGCCTTTGGACTTGTGTTTGCTGTAGTTCGAGCTCATGCCCCTAAAGCCGTGCCAATGCCGAGGAATGGATACTAGTGTCTCTGGCAAAGGTGGAAACATGGTCGCAAGTGATGAGGAGCATTTGGACGGGAGCGATGGCAGTAACGCCGGGATAGACGCGCTTCAACAGTGCAAACTCATCCAGAACTTGATCGAGATCTCCATTTCTAGTCTAAAGGGGCTCCGGACCAAGTGCGCCGCATCTAACGACCTGACCCAACACGAGATACGCGCTTTGGAGGTAACGTAGGATTCACTTTTTGCTTATGTGTTTTGGAAAATCAAGCTTTGGTGCATCTATAGGTTCATGTTCATGCCAGATTGCAGATTTACAGTACACTAGTTGAACTCAAACTGCGATGAATGGTAGGCTACTTCTTGATATGTCTAAATAATGATGCTTGCTTTATAGGTAGGCCTACATCTTCAACTCTTCATTCATATTTCTTGTCTATTAGCTAATAAATTGACACACACGTCATAAATGTTAGGGTTCATGGAAACCCCCTCTTGGCTCTCATTGCTTCCTGGTTCTTGAGGTTGCATCTACCTACCCTATCCTGATGTCAAGTTTGACTTGTGTTGTGCATTGCGAAGTAGAAAAGTTATGCACTTGAAGAAATGAACAGCACATTTGAGAAATAACATGGAGCAGGTCACTCCTTTATATTGAAATCACATGACCAGCTGTGTCATGAAAATAATATGTTTACTTTATATGGTGCTTTACAAAGCAAAAACAGATATTTTACAACAAACAGTTTATAAAAATGATTTGACAGAAAGTCATTAGGCTACATTAAAGAATTAGTTCTCTTTATAATGAAAATTACCCCCTGATTTACTCACCCTCAAGCCAACCTAGGTGTATACGACTTTCTTCTTTCTGATAAACAATTGAAGTTATAATTAATAAATATCCTCGCTACAGAAGGCAGAAGGTAGATATTTTACTTTATAAAGTTTAAAATATAGATATTTTTTAAAACCCATCAATTTGCTTCAGAAGGCCTTTATTAACCCCCCAGAGCTGTGTGAAGCAAATCAAATTCATATAAAATATATTTAGGATATCTTTTATATTTTGTAAAAGATATCTAGGATATCTTAAGGGTGAGTAAATTACGGGGTAATTTTAATTGAACTGCTTCTTTAATGCCGATTTTTCAATAATGACGTTGTAAATGCTTTCATATTGTATAATTGTAGTACTCATCCTCATGCTAATCACTGCAATGGAATACTTTTGCAATAGTCTATTGTAGATGAGTTAAAAAGTAAAAAAGTTCCACCATCATGTCAAACAGCCTGTTATCTCAGTTTTGCTCTGCAAACAAGAGGAGCATATGTCAGAGGAGTGTTAGTGCTATTTTTAACCAACATATGCAGGTATTTTGTAACAGTGGTTAACCCCTCCCACAAAAAATGAACTGAAATCCAAAGTTGGCCGAACCTGTGGGACAGTGTCACTTTTAGTCATGGTTGTATTTTTGAAACACTATAACAAGTGGCTTTTCTGTGTATACAAAATTATCTACTTAGTAAGGTCAAGCACCTTCTTCTCTGAATCAAAACATGGCTTTCATGTTCACTCCTAGATATCCATGCTTGCAGATTCAAACTTTTAAATAATCAACTTGTGCTTAAGTTTTTTTATAAATAAACCATCCAACTTTGAAGATTTTATGATGCCTGTTCTCACAGAGGTAATTTAATTGTGGTGGGTTTTGGAGATTCTTATCTGCTGGCTGTGTGCGTCTTAGCGAGCCGCTTCAAGTATTTCTCATGATTAAGTTAAAAAATAGCACTCGTTCAAGTGAGCTCATGTCAGGTTTTTTATATCGTTAATATAAGCTAAGTGCAAGAAAGAGAATTAAATACATGTCCTTTGAAACCACAGCAACGATGATATAACACAATATGATGGACCAAGGCCAAACATTAAACTGTATAATTACAAGCAATATACAATAAGTGGTAAGCAATATGTAACCACAGTGCAACGTACAAAGTAAAATATAGTGTTAAACAGTGCAGACAGTGTCAGATAGTCTTGTGTTGCAAGATGTTAACGTATACAGATTCTAGTGCTCATAGAATGACTGTAATGCAGCAAAGATTGTGCTGAGGTAGAACAATAACAAGCAGAGTCAAGAGTATGGGTTGCATTTCTGCATTGGGTGGGGGTGGACAGTCTGTTTGTTGATTGTCAGTTGTTGGATAGTATGAAAACTTGTGGGAAGAAACTGTTCTTTCGTCTAGTGGTTTTGTACTGATGGTAGGGATAAGAAACTAGATGAGACCCATAATGATGCTGTGGTCCTTCCCATTCAGTCCTTGATAGCTGAACATCAAGTTCCAGCAATGAACTGAGCTATTTTTACCACCCACGGCAAAGCTTCTATTTTTGTCTAAAAAGAGAGTGGTTCACATACCAGACAGTGATCCAACAAGTACCTCAGGTACTCTCTACGACACACCTGTAGAAGCGGTAGAGTTTTCATTGGCTGATGTTTAAGTCTGTCAGGAGCTATCAGGTTAAGGAAGAGGTGATCAGGGTTGATGTGTTGAGGTCACTGTTAAGGTGCGCATTGTTGTCAATACGAACAGTTGGTTTATCTGACCTCTCCAATCATTTGTTTTGATTTGTTTTCTTTTCATCAGACTTTGAGCTGTGCTAACTTTCGTCCGTTGGCCATCTTGTTGATGTCATCAGCTTATGTAATTGCTTTTATGTCTGGATCTATTGGTCAGCAAGGTGTGTACACAACCCCGGTGACACCTGTGTGGAGAAAGGTTGCCTTTGAAGCGAAGAAACAGCAGGTGGACATGGCTCTTTTGATACCTGTGGAGATGTAGGTCCAGTGCCAGATCTGCAAGCAGAATTAAAAGCTTTGGGCAATTGTGGAGGGCTGAGAGAAGACCAACACAGTATGGCACCAGGCCTCAGAGAGTGGATTGACATCCCAAGGGCTGGCTAAGGGAGGGACATGGTAACCTGAGTCGCAGCAGTATCCAGGCAATGGCATGGGATTCCCTAACGGCTCACTTCCTGGACCTTTAAAGATACAAATTTGCATACCCAGTGAAGATGCCAATCTCCAGAAGTTATCGAAATCTGTCCAGAGGGAAAGTTTCAATCCAGTCCTACTCCTGGAGAGCAGCCTTTCTGCAGAGTCCACCTTTCCATTGTTGGAGATCAGCTCCGCAGGGCATCGGACCTAAACAATGGACATTTTCCAACACACCTAATCTGAAAGATCTAGAGAAACCAGTTCAGGTGAGTCAGGAGCTAAACTCTGCAAGAAGGTAGCCCTCCAGGAGCAAGATTGGACACCCCTTATTTAAGGAAAAGCATTCATTGGACCTAAACATAGGGGTGTGTGATATGACCATTTTTGATTGTGAACAATTCAAATGTCTCCACGATCTGCTTATGAAGTGCTATAGTCACTGTACAATCTATCATTTGTAGTTCTGGCGCTTTCATCCCAACATACTGTACAATGTAACGTACGTTTACATCGCATGTTAAAGCAGAGGTCACTAAGGTTTAAAGTCCTCATGAAATCAAAATTTACCCAATTTACTTTAGCACATATTAAAGGTCTTACAGTAAACAATTAATCCATGCAAGTAAAAATACGGAAAACAATAGTTTGTCATGGTAATCTTTAAATCAAAATCTGAGAAGTAACTTCCAGTCTGGAAACGGTGTTCCTTCTCAGATGACGGCAGTTTGACGACTTAGGTTTAAAAAATGTTTAACCATGCTCAGGTAAGATGACGTCAAATTATCAGAGAATTCTGTCTGTTTAGTTTTGACTGCTTTGCTCGCTTTCATCACTTTTGCACTTATTCTCGTGCACTGACTCGTTCGCTAAGCTGAACAGCCAATCAGAGTTCTCTCTCTCACAACTGCCCGACGCAGATTCTACATGTTGAATCGGCCCCCCAAAAAACCTCAACCTCAACGATTCCCGACTAGAGCCAACAGTGACCCTCAAAAACAGCTCGATGTTGCCTGACGGCCGGCTGACCGTTGGCTTGGTCTGTTCCTGGCTTCAGGAGAAACGGCAAAAGACAGAGAAAATCACTTCCAGCTCTTCACTGAATAACTTTAATTGCTTTATATTTTTATGTAGTTTTATTTTTACATTTGTTTATTCAATTTCTTACTTGAATGCTATGGACACCCATGTGAAAAAATAAAGCACTCCAATTTATATTAAATGGTATTTCTAATGTGCATCTTTGTTCACATTTTTAAACAAAGCTAAAATAATGAAATTTTCATCTTCGCTTACCCCTTCTTTGGCCTAAATAGTCTCTCTTCTTTTTTCTTTTATATTTTGTTACCTTGTAAGGCTACATTTTTTTAAATCGGGAAGTTGGTTTGGCTGTACTTCTCAGTCACCTGCAAAATAGTAAAACAAACATAAAAATAATCGTGATATGATATTGTCGCCATATCGCCCACCCCTACCACGGCATTCAGCCAGGGTGTTTGATTGGGTAGTGTGCTGATCAATGCATTTGTTGAAGTAACCTATTACCAATACAAATGCCTCCATTTAATATCCATATAGCCTTTTTGAAAATGTCCCTATCATTGTGACCAAAACAGTTGGGCAGGGCTTTGTTTTCTCCCTCTGGACACACTTTGATAACCGTGGCGATCTGTTTTTCCCGACACTCAAAGCAAAGCACAGAGACAGACATGGTGCTAAATGGCAATTATCGTTTAGATTCCTGTCAGTAAATCTCACTAAATTCCTGTGGATGAACTAGCTGTCTCTGGCAGCTGAGAATCTCTGGTTAGTGGTTTGTCTTCTCTGGTCATTGGAAAGATTGCTGTGTGTTTGTGCTATTGTGGCCGTTCCTATATTTAGCAAGCTTGCTCACTTCACATGCATGTGATTAGTGAGTAAGATTCTCCAATCCGAGGGATGGTTTGAAAAGTGAATCTGACTGCACGGTACAATCCTGTAATGCCGATTGCCGAAACTCCACTAAGCACTTTGGTGTAGACAGCGGGTATCTGTCAAAGGGCAGAAGAACAAAAGTGGTGGAAAGTGCAGGCAATGCATTCTTCCCTCTCCCCGCTTGAACAATAAGCCTGCGAGTGACAGGCCGAATTGCATTAGGAGTAGGGTTACATCAAGCACTTCGAATCAACCGAGTCGACTGTGTGTTTATTGATATTGGAGAAGACGAGCAGTTTGTATTTTGACATCTCTTTTATCTGTCTTGATGGTGGAACAAAAGAAAATCTTTAGGTTCTTGTTTAATCTAGTGAGGAGAACAGATGCAGACCTGGATAGACACTAGCAGATGTCCTACAACTACATGTTACACAATAACCTAAACAACCAATGAGTGTTACGTTTCTGCCTGGGAGCAGACCCACACTCTCTCCCTGTAAAGACGTCAGGCTCATATTAACAACAATTTGGAGGTCTGGAGGTCACCAAGTCGTTGTACTGGTAGGCATTCCTGCTTGACTGGAGTAGGCTATTCAATTGTATTCAATTGTATTATTACCCCAGATGGAACTCCTAGTGGTAGTTGCCAACATTCATTGAAAATTCATGACTTTGTCGCTGCAAATTATAAAGTAGGACATATGTAAAATTCCACTTGCATTAATAGTCAGCATCACAATTCAGTATAATTTATGTTGCATATGAAATATGCACAGCTTTAGAGCATTTTTGGATGTTCCATGCATTTAAATTGTATTTCTCCCTCTATTTGTCTCCACAGATATATGCATATATTTGTTGTTGTATTATGTGTCTCATTCCAGCATGTGAGAAACAAGTTTTGCACAGAGGTGTCATCATGCAGTTTAGGTTTAGAATGAAATGTCGGTCAACCTATACTGTCAATCTACAGTTTTAATCGTACACGTTATACTTTCACTTTGAAATAAGTGTAAGTCCCTTCAATAAAAGCTTTGTCTTTCAGTAACGCCATCTAGCTCACTAAATGTTCTCCACGCTCAGTACAAATCTAGCCACAACCATTCTGTGGCCAGAGTCTCAGTCTGCAAGACTGTTTGTTCTCAGAAGCGAATCATGCATTTGTTTTAAATGTGTATATGCAAGGGTTTTTTTTACTGGTCAGGAAGTGCTATGCATTGAAGTCCCATTTTCTACTTGTTTTGAGCTGGTGAAAAAACTGTCAAGTTGTGTGTTAGGATTTGTTTTGTGAATAAGCATAGCTGTTTTAACAGACAAAGTATGAATGTTTAGTATTTACTGACTACTAGCTCACAAAACATCATCCTGTCTTTTATAATGGCTTGAAAGTTTTGAGAGGTTTAAGCACAAATTCAAAATTACATCCAAGATCTGTAGTCAGAGAACTTGTAGGTAGTCTAAAACTGAGAACTAGACTAACGTATTTTATCGAATTTTTCACAGATTTGACTAGTATGGTGGGTACAAAAATTTGTGGCTTATGATAAGTTATATTCAAATAATTTTGCTCTGTGTTGCTGGGTATTTGGTGCTGCCCCTGCATGCCGCAGTGACGCAACTCTTAATGAAGGGGTCTCCCCCATCTGAAGACACGGTGGGAATGTCTGCTGTGAGGCGCATCATCTGTGTAAATAAAAAGAAATGCACTACTAATCTGAACATATTAAAATGGATAATTCACCCAAAAATGTAAATAAAAAAATTAAAACATCATAACTCAAAGCTATGTTCTTCCAAATCTTTATGACTCTCTAAGAATGTTCCCCCTTAATTTATTTTAAAGGGGGGGTGAAATGCTGTTTCATGCATACTGAGCTTTTTACACTGTTAAAGACTTGGATTCCCATCCTAAACATAGACAAAGTTTCAAAAACTAATGTTGGACGTTTGATGGAGTATTTCTGTGTCAAAAATACTCCTTCCGGTTTCTCACAAGTTTCGGCGAGTTTTTTTCGAGTAATGGGTCTACTTGACGTTAATAAGAGCGAAAGGTCCTTGTATGGGCTGTACAGGCTAGTGTTGGGCGATATGCCTAATTTTCCAATCGTCATATCGTCAGCCTGTGAGATCGCCGATACGCGATCTTATCGCGTCGGGGCGGAGCATTCAGTGGCATAACTTTGTTTTAAAAAGTGGGTGGGACAGTCTCACGAAAATGCGTATAGTACGAGTGTGCAATCTCGTGGAATGTATACGTCAAAATGAGCTTTGGCTTACAAATGGTAGGCTACGCAGTTTTTTGTGTGCATATGATACACACTTTATGGCGTATTATAAGGGGATGCATCTAAACACAATATAGCGTTAGTGTCCAGATTTTTCACGTGAATAAAGGCATAGATTTGCACACTTTAAATCCTCGTATTTTTTTCTCATTAAAACCGAATATCATGAAGAGCAGGGACAGTTTTTGTGCATTTTGTTTCGTGATTTTACCGGAACGAATACAAAAGTTAGATTAAAGTGCTCTGCACATGCACGAGCCACGAGAGAAATCTGCACCACTGAAAACAGCGGCAACGAGCACCCGATCGCCTCTTATTTAACAATCGAAATGATGCTCTTCTAGTTAACCAGATGTGTTGTGTTTGTATTAATTAGGTTCATCCGTGAAGCAATCCGTGTGCAACTGGTCCGCTGTTGCATACCACAAACACAGCATTTATTCATTATTTTTTATTTAAAATCCAAAAGTTTTTACTGAACATGGCTCGTCACTAGCCTACATAAACAGCATTTTATTCAATTAATTTATTCATATTTAGATTTAGCTCACACAAGTGGCAAAACATTTAAACATAGGTTATAGCCTAAATCACAAACATTTTAAATTAGAAACTTACAATAGGCTATTCAAAAACAGCCGACTCTCGTCTTTTCTTTCGTTTTTAAACCTTTTAAAGGAAATCCTGCAGTCTCGTTTCCTTGCTTAACTTGAGAAAAAAAGCCATGTGCTGACTTTGAAACAAGAGTAGGCCTATATTTTAAATTATACGCATCTGTGGTTAAATTACTAGATTTTCGCGTCAATAGCCTACCTGTTTATTTTAATGCGAACAATGTTCTGTCGTTTTAATGCAGCAACGCAGCGCAGCAAAAAATAGCCTCGGTACGAAAACGATCCGTGCACTGCTGCAGACGCACCGCTCCTGGAACGGACTGACGGACAGCACCCGCGTGCAGTGTGACAGCTGTCATCCGTTAACATGGGTACGGAAAAAAATACGCACCGCACACGCACTGCAGACGGAGTAGCCTATGTATGAAACGGGCTCCATCGGAACGCGTGTTCATTGCAGCGGGCAACATAACTCCCCACCGCAACCTTCTCAAACCAGCTGGTTTTCTTTATACAAAACATTTTTGGGAATAGATACCTGAATTGCATAACAATAATTGTTGTCTTAATTGTTTCTGGCCTTGTGTTTGTTTTAGCAATAAGTTAATTCAAGTAGTCTATACATTTGAGGTGATTTAATTGTTTTGCCGTTTTATTTGAGTTATTTCATTGTGTTTTTTATTTATTAAAGCCTATTTCGTTATTTATTATTTTTAGGCTACCGTCAACGTGGTGTCACAGCCTGTCTATTTTAATAAACTATTTATTTCTGTAGCCCATACAGCGGGCAAGGGCTAAAACACATTATTAGAAAATACATTGTCTGCTGACATTTAAGTATTTCACTGCACTTTAACAAGAAATCTTAGCTTAACAGCCAGTGCAATATTTTTTGTTCATTGTTGTTCCGTCGTTAAGTCGTTTGAAATAAAGCTGCTTTTACTTTTTGACTGATTGCTCTGTTCAAATGTATATGCTATAGCCTATAATTATAATATAGCAATTTGTTATTGTATTATTATAAGTATAAAATAAATGTACATTTATGAAAAAAAAAATGCTTTAGCCTGATGATGATGATGATGCCGTTTTCGCCGTGGCTTATGTGAATTTGTGAATATAGGGCTAGGTTGATCACCTTGCAATTAAATTCTGAAACTATGTAGTTTTTTCGTCTTAAAAAAACATTTTTTTCACTGAAGAGTAACTCATTTTTACATTTTAAAAGCGTGTGGTGTTGCACTCGCAGTATATGCGGCACGTAGCCTGTGAGTGCAACACCACGCGCTTTGATGTTGATGTGAATAGTAAGGCTAAGCAGAATAAGTACAATTAATGTAATGATGATGATAATAATAATAATAACTATGATCATAATATTTTCATTTAATAATAATTTTTATTTATTTATTATATTCATGGGGAACAAGCCAAATATCGCCTTGAAATCGCCAACAGCTTCAGCTTTCGGCGATCTCTCTGCCTATCGTCGATACACGATACTATCGTCTATCGGCACAACCCTAGTACAGGCTCTTCTCCCGGTAGGGTGCGCGTGCGCGTGACTAGAGCACGCTGTAAACAGTCTCTCAGATGCAGATCCAGTCGTCCGTGAACACTTATGTGGCGCCGCGCTCCACTTTATTCCTATGGGTGACGTCGAGCGACTTCAACGCTTCAGCACAGCATTCCGGGAAGGCAGCGCTGCATTTGAACCGATTTGAACGCAGAAATGACGGGAAGCTTGACAACATCGTTTCAGTTGCGTCTCAAAATGGATTTACACGCCACTGCTGTCAGGACTTTACCAAATCATACCAAAGAAGTGTGTTTTTGACGGAGCGGTCCCAGCGATAAAGCTTCGACGGTGAGTTAACTTAAACTGCTTCAAATGTCTCATTCAAATGCGCTAACTGACTCCATTGTTGTTCTCTGTATAACGTTACAGTATTCTGACGTGCAAAACCGTTTTGCTTGCTACTTCTAAGGTCTAGTCGCATACAATAGTCCATAAACCGAATCATGTCCTCATACACTGCGAGTAAACACACAGAAATGTGGAGAGGGCATTAAATACAGTAACTTACATACCACAGAGACGGACGTCCTGCTGTTGCCGTTTCTCCTGTTCAATTTATTTCTCCCTCAGATTTGATTGTGGATCATTATCTGTATTAGCTGAGATAGCCACGTCACCGCTTTGCGCGCTTGTCATTCTTTAGCTCTGCCCACACGATACGCCTCCAGGCGCTCGGTTTTTTCCGGAAAGACTCGGTACAGCCTATATTTCTTTTATAAATATGATAAAACTAAAGACTTTTCGGAGATATGAAGGATGCAATACTACTCTATAGGTACTCAAGATTGACATGAGATTGACTGAAACTGAGTGTTTCACCCCCCCTTTAATAATTTGTTTTACTTCTAATGGTCAATGGTGTTCAAATGATCCCATTTACTTTTTATAAAGAACAACAGCAACAACACTGAGACAAATGTTGAAATGTCTTTGATTGTGTTGCAAAAAAGAAATTTTGGGATTTGAGTTTTCACCATTGTGATGCTCTTAGTTAGAACATGTTAACCTATTGTGTTCTGTGGTTAATTTAAAGGGGTCATATAATTTGTGTTGTCATTTTGCAGGAAGTTACTTTGGACACCCCATATTTAACAAATTGCTGGTGACTCGTTACGAAATATATTTTAACTACCTGATTTCCTTTTAATTATCCCCTGCAAGAACCATTGTGGGCCAGTTACCTTGAGTACAGACCTGTGGATTATTGCAAAATCATTAAATGTGCAGTAGATGTGAAGAAGGATTGCCACATTGTTGAATGTTAGCTCATAAAAGCAGTTTGTTGCGCCAGGGCTGTGGTAATCGTAATTACTTGAGTGATTTTCCTAGATGACGCTCTTTCATGTAATATACCCTATAATTGACTGAAGAGATCTGGGAAAACAGATTTTGAAGAATCGCAACTCCCTAACGTCTCAGTTTTGGTTTCTGGGAAATGCTATTCTTTGCTCAGTAGCGTGAGCGCTCATCAAAGGCTTTTTAAGGCTCATTTGCACTTTGTTTCTATGGATGGAAAGTTAACACATCGCTGTGAGGCCCATTAGGTGCGGTGAAGCGTAGACCTCTCTACCGGCTAATGTTTGTTCGTCTCAGGAAATCCCCAATGCGGTTTTTCAACAGCTTTTTCCCCCTTTCTCTTTTCTTGTGTCTTATGACGTTCCACACACCCTTGCACTTTGTCTGATGCCTCTCAGATTTTTTTATTCACTTTTTAATTCGTGCTTGCAGCTTGCCTTTTTTAACATCCATGTTCTTTTCTATTAACCATTCTGTTTTAATTCTCTACTTTATTTTTTTGGGTGAATTCTCTCAACATTGAGACAAACTATTGCCACATTTCTGCTTCCCCATGTGCCCTACTCAAGTGATTTAAAATACCCATCCTGATTTTGGCGCTAGAAGGACTGTTTAAACATAACATTTATTATCCCATATGCCTTTATGTTATTGTCAGAAACAAAAGGAGCGGGTTTGCTTGCATTGGTGACAGTGCGTAACAGGATCCACACCACTCCACTACAGTCTACAGTTACCTTATCATCTGGTAGCCTACAAATGTGACACGTCTTTATGCAAAGCTTTTTATGCATGTCAAATCTGATGAAATGAAGCAAATTTGCAGTAGTGGGTGCATGCCGACACAAAAGATGCGGAAATTACGTCATCTAATCTTATGTGTCTTCCTCCATGCAAGCTCTTGCCAGAAACACTCCTCTTCCTGAAATGACTGTTGCGCCGTTTTGCCAGGAACCATAATGATGAAATCTGTGTAACACTTGCCAAAATACTTTTTGTGTAGCTTTCGTAAGACAGAATCGCACCATATGGATTGCACCACCTCTCTAATGAAGCTCATTTCATTAGATCTCATCTATGGGCCTCTTCGTGGGGCCGGCTGTTTTTGAACGTCACAAAAGATTCTCAATTTATCCTCTCAGGTCTCATGCAGACACTTTAGTTAAGCAGGTCCCCCCTGCCCCATACTCCATCCACCCCTTGAGAGGTGTAATGGAGACGGCAGATGAGAGGATAGATACAGGCGTCATTGAATACAGGCGTACTCCGGCACATTGTGCCAGGCTATGTCTGGTGCAAGCTAACACCCCGTTGTGTTTGAGGTACGCTCGTGGCCGACCGATGCATCAAATCAGCTTGGGGGCATTCTCACATAGTACCTAGAGAAAAGAGCCAGCACACCTTCTCAGACTGCTATAGACCTCTTGAAACTTTAATGATACACTGCTCCTCTTTTGAAGACTGCGCTACATTCTATCTTAGCGGTTTTGCAAGGTCGAGGTGATAATTCGCTCATACATAAAGCCATCCGCTGCTGTCGTGTCTCTCAGTGGAATTAACAGCTAGTAAGGCGCTCCAATACTGCAGCTGCGTTCTTCTAGAGTGCTGTGACCTTATATAGATACGAATGGAAAGAGCTAATCAACTGCACAGGTGGCCGGTTGCTGGGCTACAGGTGCAGGCTGATTTGTCACAGTGATCTACCAGGGCTCTTGTAGACTACAGAGTGTATTTCTCTGTGGAGTTTTGTTAAAAACGTTAAATTGACCCTATTATGCAATTTTAAAGGGCCCTAGAATGAGTTGAAACAATATTTTAAATTGTTTTCTGATATCTACATATAGGTTATGTGACTTATTTAAGGGTTCAAATTGTCCAGATACGGTTTTACATGTCCATTTACAACCTTAGAAATTGTCCACAGGATGTAAAGCTCTGTTTTTGCCTTATTTGGAAGGGGTCATGAATATTAATGTGGAGTTCGGCTCTGATTGGCTGTTTCACTGCGCGACTCATTTTCAATGACAGAAACACATCTACCGTATACTGTCAATCATTGAGAGATTATGCATCCAACCTTATGTTTGATCCTGTTTCTGACGAAGATAACCAATTGTTTTGAAATTGGAAATGGATGGTTCTGAGTTGTAAGTTTAGTCTTTATTTTCAGTAAGACCTGCAAAACGTAACGTCAGTACTATAACTTCAGCCTACATGTGAACTAGCATATAACATTATCTTTTAATGGTAACTCATATTTTTAGTAGTCACAACTATTTTTTAGCATTTTAAAAACATTTGAGGCTACGTCTACACTAATCCGGATAAATTTAAAAACGGAGTTTTCGTCTAAAAACGCTCTGCATCCACACTATCATTTTCAATCGTTTTCCAAAAAGTGTTCATCTACTGAAACGTCCTAAAACGCTTACATCCCCGTACTGCGCATGAGCAAATCCAAGACGATTCGACTTGCGTCATTTCCGCTAGGCTACTCGTTTATACTCATTTTGTGACAATGTCGAGAAAAGGCACTGAGTTTTTTTAACAGTATGTACAAACTGACATTAATATTTAACAAGGCTGTCAAAACAGAAAGCATACAAAACAACTGCTGTACAATGTCGTTCACCATCTTGGCTGAATTGGTCATATGACTGCATCACATGGCTAAAAATGCGTCATCGTATTATAAAGCCTCCGTTTTCACAGTCCACATTACTACGTGAAGACTGCGTTTTTCAAATTTATCCGCTCTGGAGAGCGTTTTCAAAATGATACGTTTTCATTGACTTAAGACGCTGTCTCAGTGTGGACGGAAGGCCAAAACTGAGAGAAAAATATACGTTTTCAAATGAAAATGTATTAGTGTGGACATGGCCTGAATCACTGTAATGCATCACCGTTTGATTGTACAATGATAGCTTCTTCACTTTGAATCACAAACGTTTAACATTAGCGCACAAATATGTTGTTTGTACAGTACAGTAGCCTAGAGGTTTTAAAAAAAATGTTTAAACAAATTGACGATGCCATGACAAATTAATACCGTTTCAACTTAAGTGATGATGACATTAGAAGGATTGAGTGAGCGATTTGTAAGCAATCTAAAGTTAGCTCCTGAGTTATGTGTTGTTGATGAAAATTGGCCTATAGGCTAAATTATAAATTCTATCCGTCAAAAGGGACTGCCATATCTACGGTTGTATTTTGTAGGTTTGTATGATAACACTGGCAGGAAATAATATCAACCTTTGACATTTTGTCATACTGATGTATACTACTTGGAGTTTCCTATTGTTACTGTACTAGCAGCTTGCGTTGGATCTAGACAACACAGGGGATATTATCGTTAATGTTGTCTCCCTGAGAAACTTCCAGTTTAATCAGAAATTGTTTAGACAGTTAACAAGTGAATAAAATCGCTACTTAACGATCGCAGGGATATTATTTGAATTGCCGCTACTCCAGTATCAGATGCTGAGTGATGCTTGCTATTTGTCCAGGTTAGAAAAACTGTCTGTGGTCAAATGGGCCAAGCAAACGAACAACTTTTAATTAAATTGTTGCGGTATCCGGTTATAGATAAACATGCCTGTTGACAGTTTTTTTCAGTGGGAAGGGTATAAAAAAAGTTTTAAAAAATGATCTTTGAGCATTTTGGAAATCCCGCCTTTTGAGATTTGAGAAGCAAAATGCGAAGTAAAATGATATTTGAGGACTGGTCAAGTTGTTTGCAGCCTGTTGACGGACAACAAATGCAAATGTCCTTTCTAGTTACATAGAACCATCAGGCAGTGAGATTCGAATTAAAAACAACTTGTATAGGCGGTTCAGAGGCAACGTTGCAGAATGTTTACATTCACAAACATCTGTATACTGTATGAAAAAAACCATAATAGGGCACTTTAATCTGTAATGCTGTGTGAAATCTAGAAATGTTTGTGGTTCTCATAAATGGATGGATCTACTTCAGTTCTCCTAAATGGCTGGTATCCTAAATAGAAATTTAGACTTTTTCGACTGCTTGCTTTCTTTTACATGACGCTCTAGAAAACGTACTTTTCTCCAAAAAAACAATGCTACAGTTATTCTACTTTGAAATATCCGTTCCGTTTCAAACTGTCTGGTTTTGTTTTGGTCTGTGTGATACCACCCACTGCTGATTTACCCAATAGTATTACAACATCCCGGGTTACTAATTGGTGGAAAACAAAGTGTATTGTGTAGTAATTGAAATCAGCTAACAAACTGGGTCTGAAATCGCAGATTCTACCTGACCTTAAAAACCACTGCAATAAAAATATTGCAAACATATAGATTAGCTTATCAACTATACGCCTAATCTCATTCAAGCTTTCTATCGTCAATTGCACTCCTTCCTGTTGCATGTCCTCAACCAGATAACCTGCATGAGCGTCTAGGAGGAGGTGGGGGAAACAATTCTCTAAAATTTTGAATTTGTATTGCAGCACTGTCAATATCACATGCTGCATCTTTAACCCAATGGTGCTGTTCTGTCGATTTTAACAGAACAATGTAACATTTTGGTTTTTATTTCTTTTTTTAAATTTTATTTAAATGGAATAGTACGAAACTCTGGTTTTGGCACTTGGTAATTGGTTTTGTGAACACGCACTGGCAAAAAAAAAAAAATCATGGTCTTGAAAAAAAGTCACACTTGTATTGTTCTATAATTTTTTTTGGTTGAACTTTTTTCATTTTAAGCCTATGCTCCAAAGCATTAAATATTTAACAGTTTAAGTTGGAAATTTCATTTCAGGTCTATGCTCAAAAAATGGTTAACAGGTAATAAGTTCATGCAAATAGTTGTAACTGATGCAATAAAAAAATAAAGTTAAATTTAAAGCAAGAATGCCACTTTTTGTAATACACTTTTTTAATAATTTTTGTAACCGTCTTTCATTTGCTATAATGCATCACAATTACCTTAATTCAAGGCCTTTCTGAGCAAATATTGATATGATTAAATTTGATTAATTTGGTTAATCGCTGCACATTATGTAATAACTTTGTTAAAGGTAACTTTGTTAAAGGTTGTATTCATATATGTATGTATATAATACACATACACACTAACTTTTTTAAAAAATTGTGTGTAAGACTCACCACGTCTCAATTTATTTGATCAGAAATACATTAAAAACACACTTCATCATTACTCCAGTCTTTAGTGTCACATGATCCTTCAGAAATCATATGCTGATTTGCAGAGAAACATTTATAATTTCAGTTAAATATTTTGTAGTAAATTCTTTGATCAATTGTAAGTTAAAAAGCAGACCGATTTGATCAAACTAAAGTATCCCATTTCTAAAAAAAAAAAAAAAACTGAAATCTTACTGACAAACAGTAGTGTACTGTTACTGTATTTCTATTTTACAGCTATATCCATATCTACAGCTATATCTCAACGGATAGCTATTTATATCTATATATGTAAACAAGGGGAGTACCAGGATTGTTTCGTTTCATGCAGTTTGTAGTCAACAAAGTGAATTAAAAAAGAAGCACCAAACATCCCATGGGACCAAGTCTTTAAGTCTTACCCAAAGTAACCTTTTTTATTTTCAAGCAGTCGTTACATGTTTTCAGTCAGTGAAACCAACCCCTTCTTTATGAGCACAGTTGCAGCTGTGGTTGTCTCTGAGGTGGTTTAACTTGTACCTATAGAGGCAGGTGTGAGGTGGTTTCTGTTAACCTGCGGACCGCAGTGTCTTGCTGCTCCATGATGTCACATGGGACTCTGGCTGCAGTCGCCAAGTGTTCCAGCCAGCGTTACCATAGTGCCGGAACAGACGCCCCCGTGAGAAAGAGTCCAGACACCCTTGCCATGATAACCACTGTCTATTTTTAGACAGTTTATTGCAGTGGGAGCGTTACAGCAACAAAGGGAGGGCACCGTCTTTGTCCTGCAAGCCTTGAACATTATTGCCTTGTTGTTTTAAACCCGATATATGAGTCTAGTGTCAGTAAGATAATGACTGGTGGAAGCACTGAACAAGAAATCATGGCGTGTTTGTGTACAGTGTTTGTGTGCACTGTAGTTGGTTGTTTAACTGACACCACGCACACACACAACACTTTCATCGCCCACCCGTTTACAATGAAGTCACACATGGGGATTTCCTTTTGCTCTCATCTCATTTTGCATTCGGTGTGCAATGCTCGCTTGCGGACACGGAAGGTTTAGAGAAAAAAACGCTTACGATTAATTATCATTGACATCCTTATTTTGATCTTCTAAGGCATCTGATTAACTTTGAAATGGCTATTTTTCTCTGAAGTGCTCTGAAATCTTTACATTTTAACGTTTTAATGTCTGACATTTCTTCAAGGATTTTAATCCATAAACTTAATATTAAATTCACAAGAAAAGATCATTTCTTTTCACTTAAAGCAGGGGTCCCCAAACTCAGTCCTGTCCTGCAGAGTTTTGCTCCAACCCCAATCAAACACACCCGAAAAAGCTAATCTATGTGAGCGTCTAAATCAGCTCCCTAGTTCAGTTGTCAGGGCACTGATCAGGGAGTCAGCCCATTGACTTATGTCCTGATTAGTGCCCTGACTAGTGAACTAGGGAGCTGATTGAGACGCAGAGACTGCCTTTACAGGACCTAGTTAAGACATCGATTAGCTGGTTTAGGTGTGTTTGATTGGGGTTGGAGCTAAACTCTGCAGGACACTGCTCCAGAACCGAGTCTGGGGACCCCCTGACTTAAAGGGATAAAAACTAATCGGAGGACAGGTGGTGTCAATGTTAAAAGCAAACAGGTATATAACTTAGCTCAACAATTCTCAGATCAGTTGTTACACCAGTTACACCAGTTTGTCTGTGTGTGTGTGATTGCCATCTACAGGTGAAGCTGGTGAAGTACATCAGTAAACAGTTGGAGTGGAAGCAGAGTGTTCCAGAGAGCGACAGACCGCTGGTGCTGGACTCTTACCCACACCTCACAGACTGGCTCCACACCATCAACCTCCGGCCAGAACTCATAGAGGTACCATTATGTGTGTTTGTACTGAATGCATTTGTTCCTTAGTTCCTTTGTGGCCTTGAGGAATTTTAATGTTGACCATTATTTTCCTGCTTCGTGGCCTTTATTGAGCTAATGGACCGTTTTTGGGCATTTTGCTTTGCTTTTGCTTTTTGTTGATTTAAGGGTTAGTTTATAAGTTACTTTTTTACAATAAAAAAATGTAGAATAAATATAAATAAATGCATGCATACATACATCTGATTAATAGAATAACATTCAGAATTTAATTTTATAAGTTTTACTGCATTTTTGCATTATACATGTTTTTTTATTATTATATAGCAATATTTAAAACATGAAAGTACAATATAATCTCTTCCCTTTAAAAACAGGCTTCTTAAAGGGGTAGTTCACCAAAAAATGAAAATGTGATGTTTATCTGCTTACATACATCATTACGTGCATCCAACTTGTAGGTGTCTTTGTTTCTTCAGTAGAACACAAATGAAGATTTTTCTTTTTGCGTTGTCCCAGTCATATAATGCATGTGAGGGTAACAATTTTATGAGAGCAAAAAAAAAAAAAAACATGCTTTGACAACATGCACGAAGAGCCCTGTGGCTCATGATGACACATTGATATCTTAAGACACAAAACGATCAATTTGTGTGATAAATCAAGCAGTATTTATATATTTTTTTTACTTCAAATCCAACGCTATATACAACAGCCTGGAACGTGCTTCACTTCCAGTACGGAAGGTCAATATACACGCTCTGGCGTTGTGTATGTGTAAAGACATCACTTCCGGTATACACAATCAATGTGTCATCATGAGCCACAGGGCTCTTTGTTCATGTTGTCTAAGCATGTTTTTTTTTGCTCTCATAGAATTGTTACACATTCACATGCATTAAATGACTGGGACAGAGCAACGGTTTGAGTTAAAAAGCTTAATTTGGCACCTATTTGTTGGATGCACTGGGGGTAAGCAGATAAACATCACATTTTAATTTTTGGGTGAACTATCCCTTTCAACTATATCTTCAACTTAAAGAATGTTTAAAAAAAAAATGTTATTGGAGGGTTCGGACAGGGGAGGAAAGATGTTTTGCTTGCTCGCTGCGGTGGTATCTGTGGCGTTTCAGCCCTTGGTAGATCCACACACCTGATCCCACTCCAAAGCTCAGAATGTGCAGTGTCAGCCACTGTGTCAAAAACTCTCCCGTCAGACTATTTATAGACTGCAAAAGGGGTCTCTCTCGGCCAACCAAACCCCCTGCCCCCATACTGCCATACACAAATCTGACCAGAACAGCACCGCATTCATGACTGCCTGGCAAATGCGCAGACTTGTTTGTCTTCGATAGACACGGAAACAGACAAACGGGGAAATAAACAGCATAGACAAAACTGAGGAACGAAACTTAAACTAAAAATAAAAACGATTTATCCTTGTGGGGACAAGAGGGGTCACTTTGCGACATGCCTCTGATTAGATGACTGCTTAACTTCGGTCACTGTGGTAGGACAACATGTTTTTTTCTTGTGTTTTTTATTATGTCTCCTCCAGTTTTCCTCTCTCTCAGATGTCCCAAAATACTTGCTTTGTCGTTGTAAACTCGCAACAGTCCATTACTGTCTGTCTATGTCAGCCTGTGGCCTAGTTTTGCTTTGGGACCCAGATTTTCCAAGTGTTGACCCAATATGGTACCATAATTGTGTATTGTACAAAAGTAAACTAAAATGTCTTGTAATTCATTTCAAATCTATTCATATATATATATATATAATATAATATAATATAATATAATATAATATAATATAATATAATATAATATAATATTATATATATATATATATATATATATATATATATATATATATATATATATATATATATATATGAATAGATATATATATATATATATGAATAGATATATATATATATAGATATATATATATATATAGATATATATATATATATATATATATATATATATATATATATATATATATATATATATATATATATATATATATATATATATATATATATATATATATATATAATGTGTGTGTATACAGTATGTTTACAGTATACAATATATATATTGTATACAGTATGTTGACAAACAATGACACTTGATAATAAGCCTATTTATTTTCCTATCATTTTTATTTATTTCTGTAATTTCATTTATTTTATTCCTGTAAGGTGGTAACTAATTTTGAGCAACAAATTGACAGTTACTGCTCTAACTCAATACGCATCACACCAGGCTTCTAGAGTGTGATTCATGGGGCAGGAATGCTGGCATGTGGCAGGACACCCATGGGCAGCCTGCCCCTCTCGGAGAGGACAGCAGAGATAGAAAAACTATTATTTGGGGTACTAATATGCAGTCTTTAGTTACAACGGTGTACCTTTTGAAAGGGTACCGCCCCAGTGACAGCTTTTGTTGAGTGTATGGTCATCAAGACTTCAGGCAATTTGGTTGTATTTGCATGATTAGGCAGTTTAGGGAAAGATGTTTCATTGGAGATATTTTGCATATGTGTAACTTGTGGTTCCTGGTGCGTCTACAGGAAACACTTCTGTTTTGTGAATATTTGTTTACATTGCAGTTACTAGAAATGGAGAACTATCTAGGGTGCCATCATACTGTGACTGATCATATCCATATATTATAATATCCTTCATATCTGATCATGTTTAGTCATTATGTCATGATGTCACAGCTTGCTTCATCTGATATCATGCCCTATCTGAAATTATAGATGACCTAAAAGTGTGATACTAATAAAACATAGGCTATTAATGATACTAGCATTTGTTTAATTACGCAAGTCTTTCTTCTTTTTTGACTAACTTTTGGTATGAAGTCAATTCCCCTCAGGTTTCGCCTGAAAGAGTGCTTATGTTATATTTCTTTCAAATAAACACTACTTTGATTTGAACATTTGTTATGTAAGGCAATAACATTATGACTTTAAGCACAGTGTCCAAATACTTTCAGGGCATCTGTTCATGTCCTATCTATAACCATCTGATGAATTTGGGTTATTATCGTTAAGTAAAAACATTTTTGTTAATTGAAATTAAGCTGAACTAGTTGAATTAATAACATAAATATTAGATGCAGCACTAAAATGAATGATTTTATCTATGAATTAATTAATAAAAAATTCACTGGAAATAAGTTATAAAAATGAAATAAATGAGATTTAACCAGTAATATAAAAAACACAAACCATTAACAAACGCATATAAACACATAATTTACTTTAAAATAATTAAATCATAAATTACTTCAAAATAAAAGCTACTTCAAAATATTAATTAAAAATATATTAGTATGTAAATTATACTAAAATAACACTGATTAATATGCAAATGTTGTGTGCGAGTCAATGAGCAATAACAGAGTTGACGTCACTATACTTTATTTTGTAGTGTGACTCATTCCTTGTTGTTCCCAGCTGCCACAGACTGATGGGGTTTCCCATTGCTCAACAACCATGATGCACCATTCAGAGTTTTGTTTATATATTTCTTTTTGCTGTATTTTGTAGCGGTGAGTTGCCTGTGGAATATAATGCTTATATTAAATCAACCAGGTTTGGAGAGTTTGGATTTAGTCCGTCCAAAACATGCAAACGTGTGTTATTGAGAGTCTAAAGGGCACAGGCAGGAGTGGTTGTCTGAGTCACTTTTTTTTGTGGGTCACATCCTGTGGATTCACTAGAGTCCTTCCTTAAGGCAAAGATAAAGAGAAAGAGATAGAACGAAAAAGAGTCCGTGACGAAAGCAATCTCACCCAAACCGCTGTTTCCTGTGCTGTACCCCTTTTCTTGCGCTCCTTTGTTCCTCTAATGTGGCCTCTCTTTTGGCCCAGGATGATCACTCATGCACAAAATGTATGGTGACAGGTCAAAGAACGACTTAGGCCAGCCTAACCCTCATTAATCTCAGTTTCACACAGTCAAAAGACATCCTGCTCAGTTAATAGCCTCATAAATGATTCTTTTTGTAGAACATGTGGAATCTGTGATATCGGCTCAGTTAACGGTTGTGGAGATGACAATAGGGAAAGGATGTGCAAAACTGCATATTTTTGAAGTAGACTAGTCAGTTGATTGCCTGAACAACTAGTCAGTTTTAAGGAAACTTTGTATAATAAGGCTGGTTTCAAGTTCACCTGGCCCCAGTCAGAAGCGTTTCTAAGGAGGCCTTTACACAACAGCAATAGAATAGATCAGAATGCAGAGTTAGAGAGAGCATGTGAATTATTTTGAACCTGAAACGTATTTTAGAAATGCAAAACTATTTACCGCGTGGCCTATTATTTTGTTTTGTTTTAAAGGAGAAATTGAAAACAAAATTTCAAAGCTGAAAATGCGTGGTACAATCAAGTTTAGTTTAAAACATTATATTTTATACACACGACGCAACCAAACACAGAAACGCGCTGCAAACACTCACGACGCAACCAAACACAGAAATGCGCTGCAAACACTCACGACGCAACCAAACACAGAAACGCGCTGCAAACACTCACGACGACGCAACCAAACACAGAAACGCGCTGCAAACACTCACGACGACGCAACCAAACACAGAAACGCGCTGCAAACACTCACGACGACGCGACCAAACACAGAAACACGCTGCAAACACTCACGACGCAACCAAACACAGAAACGCGCTGCAAACACTCACGACGCAACCAAACACAGAAACGCGCTGCAAACACTCACGACGACGCGACCAAACACAGAAACGCGCTGCAAACACTCACGACGACGCGACCAAACACAGAAACGCGCTGCAAACACTCACGACGACGCGACCAAACACAGAAACGCGCTGCAAACACTCACGACGACGCGACCAAACACAGAAACGCGCTGCAAACACTCACGACGACGCGACCAAACACGGAAACGCGCTGCAAACACTCACGACGACGCGACCAAACACGGAAACGCGCTGCAAACACTCACGACGACGCGACCAAACACGGAAACGCGCTGCAAACACTCACGACGACGCGACCAAACACGGAAACGCGCTGCAAACACTCACGACGACGCGACCAAACACGGAAACGCGCTGCAAACACTCACGACGACGCGACCAAACACGGAAACGCGCTGCAAACACTCACGACGACGCGACCAAACACGGAAACGCGCTGCAAACACTCACGACGACGCGACCAAACACGGAAACGCGCTGCAAACACTCACGACGACGCGACCAAACACGGAAACGCGCTGCAAACACTCACGACGACGCGACCAAACACGGAAACGCGTTGCAAACACTCACGACGACGCGACCAAACACGGAAACGCGCTGCAAACACTCACGACGACGCGACCAAACACGGAAACGCGCTGCAAACACTCACGACGACGCGACCAAACACGGAAACGCGCTGCAAACACTCACGACGACGCGACCAAACACGGAAACGCGCTGCAAACACTCACGACGACGCGACCAAACACAGAAACGCGCTGCAAACACTCACGACGACGCGACCAAACACGGAAACGCGCTGCAAACACTCACGACGACGCGACCAAACACGGAAACGCGCTGCAAACACTCACGACGACGCGACCAAACACGGAAACGCGCTGCAAACACTCACGACGACGCGACCAAACACGGAAACGCGCTGCAAACACTCACGACGACGCGACCAAACACGGAAACGCGCTGCAAACACTCACGACGACGCGACCAAACACGGAAACGCGCTGCAAACACTCACGACGACGCGACCAAACACGGAAACGCGCTGCAAACACTCACGACGACGCGACCAAACACGGAAACGCGCTGCAAACACTCACGACGACGCGACCAAACACGGAAACGCGCTGCAAACACTCACGACGACGCGACCAAACACGGAAACGCGCTGCAAACACTCACGACGACGCGACCAAACACGGAAACGCGCTGCAAACACTCACGACGACGCGACCAAACACGGAAACGCGCTGCAAACACTCACGACGACGCGACCAAACACGGAAACGCGCTGCAAACACTCACGACGACGCGACCAAACACGGAAACGCGCTGCAAACACTCACGACGACGCGACCAAACACGGAAACGCGCTGCAAACACTCACGACGACGCGACCAAACACGGAAACGCGCTGCAAACACTCACGACGACGCGACCAAACACGGAAACGCGCTGCAAACACTCACGACGACGCGACCAAACACGGAAACGCGCTGCAAACACTCACGACGACGCGACCAAACACGGAAACGCGCTGCAAACACTCACGACGACGCGACCAAACACGGAAACGCGCTGCAAACACTCACGACGACGCGACCAAACACGGAAACGCGCTGCAAACACTCACGACGACGCGACCAAACACGGAAACGCGCTGCAAACACTCACGACGACGCGACCAAACACGGAAACGCGCTGCAAACACTCACGACGACGCGACCAAACACGGAAACGCGCTGCAAACACTCACGACGACGCGACCAAACACGGAAACGCGCTGCAAACACTCACGACGACGCGACCAAACACGGAAACGCGCTGCAAACACTCACGACGACGCGACCAAACACAGAAACGCGCTGCAAACACTCACGACGACGCGACCAAACACGGAAACGCGCTGCAAACACTCACGACGACGCGACCAAACACGGAAACGCGCTGCAAACACTCACGACGACGCGACCAAACACGGAAACGCGCTGCAAACACTCACGACGACGCGACCAAACACGGAAACGCGCTGCAAACACTCACGACGACGCGACCAAACACGGAAACGCGCTGTAAACACTCACGACGACGCGACCAAACACGGAAACGCGCTGCAAACACTCACGACGCGACCAAACACGGAAACGCGCTGCAAACACTCACGACGCGACCAAACACGGAAACGCGCTGCAAACACTCACGACGCAACCAAACACGGAAACGCGCTGCAAACACTCACGACGCAACCAAACACGGAAACGCGCTGCAAACACTCACGACGCAACCAAACACGGAAACGCGCTGCAAACACTCACGACGCAACCAAACACGGAAACGCGCTGCAAACACTCACGACGCAACCAAACACGGAAACGCGCTGCCAACACTCACGGCGCAACCAAACACAGAAACGCGCTGCAAACACTCACGGCGCAACCAAACACAGAAACGCGCTGCAAACACTCACGGCGCAACCAAACTCAGAAACCCGCTGCAAACACTCACGACGCAACCAAACACAGAAACGCGCTGCAAACACTCACGACGCAACCAAACACGGAAACGCGCTGCAAACACTCACGACGCAACCAAACACGGAAACGCGCTGCAAACACTCACGACGACGCGACCAAACACGGAAACGCGCTGCAAACACTCACGACGACGCGACCAAACACGGAAACGCGCTGTAAACACTCACGACGACGCGACCAAACACGGAAACGCGCTGCAAACACTCACGACGCAACCAAACACGGAAACGCGCTGCAAACACTCACGACGCAACCAAACACGGAAACGCGCTGCAAACACTCACGACGCAACCAAACACGGAAACGCGCTGCAAACACTCACGACGCAACCAAACACGGAAACGCGCTGCAAACACTCACGACGCAACCAAACACGGAAACGCGCTGCAAACACTCACGACGCAACCAAACACGGAAACGCGCTGCAAACACTCACGACGCAACCAAACACGGAAACGCGCTGCAAACACTCACGACGCAACCAAACACGGAAACGCGCTGCAAACACTCACGACGCAACCAAACACAGAAACGCGCTGCAAACACTCACGACGCAACCAAACACAGAAACGCGCTGCCAACACTCACGGCGCAACCAAACACAGAAACGCGCTGCAAACACTCACGGCGCAACCAAACACAGAAACGCGCTGCAAACACTCACGACGCAACCAAACTCAGAAACCCGCTGCAAACACTCACGACGCAACCAAACACAGAAACGCGCTGCAAACACTCACGACGCAACCAAACACAGAAACGCGCTGCAAACACTCACGACGCAACCAAACACAGAAACGTGCTGCAAACACTCACGACGCAACCAAACACAGAAACGCGCTGCAAAAACCCTCACGACGCAACCAAACACAGAAACGCGCTGCAAAAACCCTCACGACGCAACCAAACACAGAAACACACTGCAAACCCTCACGACGCAACCAAACACAGAAACGCGCTGCAAACACTCACGACGCAACCAAACACAGAAACGCGCTGCAAACACTCACGACGCAACCAAACACAGAAACGCGCTGCAAACACTCACGACGCAACCAAACACAGAAACACGCTGCAAACACTCACGACGCAACCAAACACAGAAACGCGCTGCAAACACTCACAACGCAACCAAACACAGAAACGCGCTGCAAACACTCACAACGCAACCAAACACAGAAACGCGCTGCAAACACTCACAACGCAACCAAATACAGAAACATGCTGCAAATACTCGTAATGCATCTGTTATGTACTGCTCCGAGACATGAAGGTTAAGGATCTAATTACAGTATTTATTGGGGTAATCCACAATCATAGTCAACAGGCAAGGTCAAAACACAGGCAAGCAGTCCAAACAAACAAATAAAGCAGGAGACAGAGGCAAAAGGGTAATCCGGGAAACATGCAAGAAATACAAAGAACGAAGAGACGTGAAACTGGGGACAATGCTCAGTAATACAGTGTAACAACAAAATAAGACTTAGCCATGAGTGACAGAATTGACCAGGTTTCATAGGGTGATCTATCAAGGTAAATGAGACACAGTTGGATGTAATCAGGAATGATGACTCTGGGCAGAGAGTATTATGGGTAATGTAGTCTTTAATGGAATGGCAGTCTGGGGTGGAGTGCCCTCTATTGTTAATCAGGGGTACTCTCACTGGTGAATCGGGACAGCAACCAAATACAGAAACGCTGCAAATACTCACAATGCATCCAAATAGACACGTTGTGAGTACTTGCGATTTGCTGTACTTGTTTCTGTATTTGGTTGTGTTGTGTGTTTGCAGCACGTGTTGTTAAACGGATGAAGATCTTTTCTTAATTTGCTGGGGGGTTTTCTATTTGCATGCATTCTCTTCAGCCACCATACTTTTTCCCCATGGAAAACTGTCAAGTTTAGTTGTATTTGTTTATTTATTTATACTACATTAAAAAAAATATACAGATTTGTCAGGTTGTTAAAATGTCTCTTTGATTGTATTTCTTCTGGATTACCACTTCCGTATAGATAAATAGCTAGTTGCGTGATGCCCCTGAGTCAGTTAGTTGACCATTGCTACCCATCATTAGTTGAGAGAAGGGATGTTAATCTGCAGGAAACTGAAAAGCTCAGTTGGAAACCATGTGTTTTTAGGAGGAGTGTCCAGAGCTGTGGATAAACTTCCCAGGCATTTTCACAGGAAGGATAGAGTGATAGAGGGGAGGGACGGTGGGGAAAGAGGGGAGGGATGGTGGGGAAAGGGAGGAGGGACTGGGTGAGTAGGAGGGGAAGTTTGGGTTGGAAGGGAGCAGCTCTCACAGCGTGACTGACTTCTGAGGAGAGACTCTGATTTGTTGTTTCTGGGATATGAGATTTAAGAAAGGACAACTTCAGTGCAGAATCTCGCGTGGTATAGTATTCTTGAATACTTCATGTTTTGGAGTCTCATTTTAAGACTGTGTTTTGTTTTTGATGTTTGTCGGTTTCCTGCCTGCATGCAAGTGGAGTTTCAAGAGCCTATGTGGTAGAAAGTCTGCAAACTGAATAACCAACGGCAGATATCTACTTACACTGTTTGAACACATCAGGCTTATGTCAAGATGCTTGCGAACTCACAAGCTTGTGAGGAAGTTTGTCATTTGTTTGAGATACTTATCAAGTTGAAATTCCGTGGATTGGAGCTTTTTGAGGGAGGCTTGGTGATTTTTATTTCATTTTTGGAAGACACATTTTGACACCTTTTCTGATGTAGTTTTACTACTTGGCTGTAGTTTCACATGAAACTGTACAAACAGACCAGCAGTAACTATCACTGTCAATGACTTATTCTTCTGAATAATTATTTGTTTGGGGAGTTTACCTGGATGGTTTGAATTGTGGTGGGTGGGAGTTTGTGTGTGTTTGTTTGGATGGAAGCTAGCGTAATGCTGCGTCTTGCTTTAATGTTCAGAGCATCACTCCCAGTGTTACGTCAGCTCTTGAACTCGGGTAGAAGGCATGTTCAGACATTACCTCGGTATCGGTATGTGTCATTTCACCTGCTCTCTGCCCTGGCTTGTCTGTTTTAACACAGTAATTCACATACTCATTAACTCAGACATATAGATCAACTAAGATGTGTATTCTACACCTTCATTATGAAAATATACCTATTGTGTTATCTTAATGACAGAAATAAACAAAAACATGTCCATATGCTTATGGAAAGATTACACTTATTGTTTTGATTTTAAGTTAATATTGGTCTCTTGTTCTTCCAGCTGGAAGGTAAATGTCTGGATAATGCTGTGTAGTATTCTCTGAGAAGAGATTTGTGCTCTTAATTCTGATCTCTGGTTGTTGTTCAAAAAGGAAGTCTCTCTATAAGGATGCTGGAAGATTCCCATTCCCCTGAGTGCCATGCGTGCCATTCAGAAGGCAGTTTCACTTGTTTATGATATGCTGCATTACACACACCCACCTCATATAAACACAATTACATGTGTAAAGGAGGAATTTTTTTAACTCTTCAATTTAAAACATTTAGAACAAAAAACATTTAAACTTTAAATATATTATAATGTGTTTTATGTATACGAGTATTTATTTTTAGAGCTTTAATGCACGGCTTTGGCTGTGGATTATCCCAGTTATACCATGGTCATTTGCCAGCATTGACAACTTAAAGCAGTTACTGAGGTTTGTAGCGCAATTTATGATTTGGTTATTGGAATGAATTGGTTATTTTTGTCAGTTACAGCTTGTTAGATCTAGCGTTCTGCCCGCTTTAATCATGCATAGAGATAAAGAAGTGTGTGATATTACAGTGCCTTGCGAAAGTATTCGGCCCCCTTGAACTTTGCGACCTTTTAATTTTTTGTGAAGAATCAACAACAAGTGGGACACAATCATGAAGTGAAACGAAATTTATTGGATATTTCAAACTTTTTTAACAAATCAAAAACTGAAAAATTGGGCGTGCAAAATTATTCTGCCCCCTTAAGTTAATACTTTTTAGCGCCACCTTTTGCTGCGGTTACAGCTGTAAGTCGCTTGGGGTATGTCTCTATCAGTTTTGCACATCGAGAGACTGAAATTTTTGCCCATTCCTCCTGGCAGAACAGCTCGAGCTCAGTGAGGTTGGATGGAGAGTGTTTGTGAACAGCAGTTTTCAGTTCTTTCCACAGATTCTCAATTGGAATTAGGTCTGGACTTTGACTTGGCCATTCTAACACCAACTATGTTTATTTTTGAACCATTTATTTTTTCCATTGCAGATTTTGCTTTATGTTTTCGATCATTGTCTTGTTGGAAGACAAATCTCCGTCCCAGTCTCAGGTCTTTTGCAGACTCCATCAGGTTTTCTTCCACAATGGTCCTGTATTTGGCTCCATCCATCTTCCCATCTATTTTAACCATTTTCCCTGTCCCTGCTGAAGAAAAGCCGGCCCAAACCATGATGCTGCCGCCACCAGGTTTGACAGTGGGGATGGTGTGTTCAGGGTGATGAGCTATGTTGCTTTTACGCCAAACATAACGTTTTGCATTGTTGCCAAAAAGTTCAATTTTGGTTTCATCTGACCTGAGCACCTTCTTCCACATGTTTGGTGTGTCTCCCAGGTGGTTTGTGGCAAACTTTAAACGACACTTTTTATGGATATTTTTAAAAAATGGCTTTATTCTTGCCAGATTTGTGCAGTATACGACTGATTGTTGTCCTATGGACAGAGTCTCCCACCTCAGCTGTAGATCTCTGCAGTTCATCCAGAGTGATCATGGGCCTCTTGGCTGCATCTCTGATCAGTCTTCTCCTTGTATGAGCTGAAAGTTTAGAGGGACGGCCAGATCTTGGTAGATTTGCAGTGGTCTGATACTCCTTCCATTTCAATATTATCACTTGCACAGTGCTCCTTGGGATGTTTAAAGCTTGGGAAATCTTTTTGTATCCAAATCCGGCTTTAAACTTCTTCACAACAGTATCTCGGACCTGCCTTGTGTGTTCCTTGTTCTTCCTGATGCTCTCTGCTCTTTAAACGGACCTCTGAGACTATCATAGTGCAGGTGCATTTATATGGAGACTTGATTACACACAGGTGGATTCTATTTATCATCATTAGTCATTTAGGTCAACATTGGATCATTCAGAGATCCTCACTAAACTTCTGGAGAGAGTTTGCTGCACTGAAAGTAAAGGGGCCGAATAATTTTGCACGCCCACTTTTTCAGTTTTTGATTTGTTAAAAAAGTTTGAAATATCCAATAAATTTCATTCCACTTGATGATTGTGTCCCACTTGTTGTTGATTCTTCACAAAAAATTACAGTTTTATATCTTTATGTTTGAAGCCTGAAATGTGGCAAAAGGTCGCAAAGTTCAAGGGGGCCGAATACTTTCACAAGGCACTGTACATTTATTTTAATTTATGAGCTACTATCGCATTTATTAGAATTAATTATAAAGAGAGAAAGACAGAGAGACAGAGACAGAGAGAGATGAGATGCATGTGTGAATTACCTGTGTCTTTGTGCAGTCTCTATTAACAACTTTGCTATGAGTTTAATTACTTTAAAACCAGCAGTGTGGCAGTTCATTAGCAAAGTTATATTAGTCGCAATGCTGCAATGTTAACAGGTTTCTGTGCTCCGGATAGAATGTTTCTGTGTGTGTGCAATGCAATCTCTCCAATAGATACATATATGTATCTATGTCTGTGTGTGTGCTTCAATGAAAACATTAGTGCATTAATATAGAACAGTGATTAAAGCATTAAACCGTTTTATTGCACACTTACCAGCCAATCGGAAAAGAGTATTCAGATAAGACCATGATATAAATACTATTATAGTATTTATTAATATTCCGAATTAGCATATTTTTTCCGTTGTTCTTTTATTTATATATATATATATATATATATATATATATATATATAATATATATATATATTTCTATTTATATTTAGCACTAATTTATTTCATTTTAGTTTATTTCTTAAACCTCATTTAAGTTAATTGTAAATGCAACATTTCTAATTTAATGTTTTATTTAAAGCTGCTTTCTGTAACTTTTTTTTGTGTTCAAGATTTAAAAAAATATATAATGAGAGTGTACAACTGTATTACAAGTGTATTATAAGTGCTTATATTGGGACTATTTCAGAAACCGCTGCGGAGGAGCACAGTCCCTGTGTGACTCGCCATAGACATAAACAGAGAGAAGTAGATCCAGCTGAAATGTTCTTCCGCAAGAGTAAAAGTTACGGACTGCAGCAAATTTAATTTTCATGTAATATTTAGATTTTATTTCAACTTTATTTGAATTACTAAAAATGTTTTTAAGCAGTATTTTTTTAGTTAACAAGTACCTTTAGTTCTGCTTCTATAATTTGATTGATCACAGTGAGTGGTGTGGAATGGAAATTTTTTTTTTTTTTTTTTTGTTGCATGGAACAAAAAGTGGTGGAGATGAAAATTTGTTCTGAATGTCAGAGAGTTAGATATTTTTCTCCAATCCAGGATCACTCAGAGTGAAGTTTTGGAAATTGAAAACCTTCCACAACCATCTGACTACATCTGCATTATTACTTCTAACTGTTTTGTCCCTAAGTGTAGCTTACATAACTAAAATTAAAAACACGCATACCCCTTCTATAAACACAGCAGTAGCTGCATGATTGCCATGGACCCGCCGCACAAAGCTGTTCTTGTTAACTTTTAGCAACCAAACATTAAAATGTTGTCATTTTATCCTTCCACCTGAAACCTCTATAGATTGATGTGTGCTATTTTTTTTTTCTTTTTCAAATCAAAATCCTGTATTGATGAATCTGATTAACCCAATTTTCTCTACCAATAGACTTTCTGTGGCTTTTCTAGAGACCAAGGGGTCTCATGTAGGACTGGGCACAATTTCCAGGTTCACAATTCACTTTGATTCACAAGCTTGATTAGATTCACTTTGATTTTTTAATTTGATATTTTAATTAACAGTCATGTACTGTGACATATCAGTTACAGTACATGACAAATTTCCTCAAGGAAAAAATACATCTCAAATAATGGTGTAAACATAGGGAATCCTAGCTGGTGCATCACTATAATATTAAAGGTTAAAATGTACTCATTTGTAGGGGACTTACATTTTAAATTGCAAAACGTTTTTATAATAGTCTAATAACAATATAATACGTTGTTAATTAAATATTTATGTTTCTACTAAATGGTGGCGGAATGATTTTTAACAAATGACTAAAAATACATTAAATATTGAAGAACAGGTAAAGTACAAATTTAATTGGCAATATAGGGCATAAGCAAAATGCTACTCTCTAGGGTTCATTTTTCTAGCTGACTAATGAGTTTTGAATGACTTTTCTGAGGTATATGTAACGTTACTTGGCATTGTTTACAAGCAGTTTTATTGACCTCTTTCGGTTTTTGAGTGATTACATGGGCCGTTATGTGGATTTCTGTATCTTTTATTATACCTTTCATTCATGTTTATTTTGTGCTGTAACTAGTAGTAAACAGGAAGAGATGATCCGTTCATATGCCGCTTCAGTCCACTAGCGACCTGTCACGCCACATTAAAAGGCGCCTAAACTATATTTATTGTTTGAATTTAGTAATACAATTGACAGAATTTGAAAGCTGAAACACAAAGCTTATTGCAATTTATTGGATGGGATGTACACTATAAAGCTTTTTTCATTCAGCAACTGAATTTAAGATTTGAAATTGGCGTTTTAAAATGAATATAGATTAAAATTCATATTTTTAACCCTTCCCTAGTCTCATGCATCCTGTTATCTATTCATTTACCACATGGAGGCCTCACTGACCATAGCTACAACTGTTGCTGGGCAGCTTCTCAGTCATGCGTTTGAGTAAGCGCATGTGTGTGTTTTGGGTGAGAACTGAAATACGGCAGGGAGACGCCAAAGAGCGCAGGAATGTTGTAGGGTGGAGGAATGTAACAGGGCGGACAGTGAAAGAAAACTGGACTGTGCAGGGTATCTGGACATTGGCTCAGTCTGGTGCCATGAGATGCCAGCAGTCTTAGTGGCGGCGGGGGGATTCCAGGGGGCTTTATTGCCTAATCTTTCTCTAATTAGTATATAGACTCCCTTCTGGCTGTCTGTTAGAGCCAAACACTCAAATAAGACAATATTGAGTCCAGAAGAAATATCTGGTGCTGTTTACTTAATAGATATCAGTTTACAAGAATAATGTGCAGTTAATCATCTGTGTCCATTTCTGCCTATATGCAATGATTATTGTTTTATTCTGTCTTCCAGGTAGTCCCTGTGAAGCTGTCTCTGGATGCTCTCCTGCAAATGTCCAGTGCACAGGTGGAAGACACCATGAAAAGACTGGGCTCTAGCAGTGAGGAGTGTTCCCGCATCACCGCTGCCCTCTCCTGTCTCAAGAGCGCTACTGACACAGGTCACTGCTGACTCCATCCTCTCTCTACTCTTCATGCAGACCCTGCTCTAGGCTTTTTACCTGGCTTTAATTCGAGCTGTATTAAGCATTTGCTCCAAATTTTTTGATTTGATTTTGTACCACTGCTGTTTTTATTCAGCAAGGATGTATTAAATGTATTAAAAGTGACGGTAAAGACATTGATAATGTTACAAACTATTTCTATTTCAAATAAATGCTGTTATTTTAAAATTTCTCTTCATCAAAGTGTCCTGACAAAAACAAATTATCACAGATTTCACAAAAACAAAAAAAACCTTTATCTTACTGTTTTCAAAATTTGACAATAATCATAAATGTTTCTTAAGCGCCAAATCAGCATACTAGAAGGATTTCTGAAGGATCATGAAGACTGGAGTAATGATGCTGAAAATTCAGCTTAGCTATAATGGAAATAATTACATTTTAAAATATATTAAAATAGAAGATGATGAGTACTCGAGTCATGGTGAGATAATATTTGACTAAATCGCGTATAGAAGCACACAAAGTTTTCTGGACTGTCACCAATAGAAGCAAGGTTAGAAGCGAAACATTTAATTTGTGAGCAACAGTGTTGTTGTTATTAACTAAAAAGCTATTAAAATAGTTATTTATTTATTTCTTAATTGAAATAAAATAGTTTAAATGTTACATGGAAAAATATTAAGTTTATTTAAATTTACTAAAAACTAAAATTAAAATAAAAAAACACAATTACTAAAATGTAAACTAAAATGGAATCTTAAAATATAAAAATAAAAGCAATTTTAAATTATTAATGAATACTGTAATTGTATATAAAAAATACTACTGGTAAGCAATCATTATAGTCAAGGTCTATATCCCTGCATTGATCATCCACCTGCTCCTGAATTGTCCTAAAGTATCTCACTCTTTGTGTTTTAGGGGCAGGACTTCTTAGGAAAGAGGGCATCCCGTGGATAGCAGAACCCGCTCAACGTGACCCACTCTCTGCTGACCCACTGTCTTGTTCTATGCGTGCACCTCTGTCTTACAGTCCTAACCCGATCAGCTGGCCCCCTTCTTCTGCTTTGCCTGCCCCTCGTTCCTGCGTCTCAGTTTCTGCCCTACCCTCGGACTTCCCTACAATTGTCCACACCCGCTGTGATGGGCTGACGGACCCCTTCTCATCCTCCCCGCAGCTGAACCGCTGCACCTCCGGGCTGATGTCCACCCCTCCAGCCACCCCACCACCGAAAAGGTCAGGCAAGCTGAAGCCCCTACGAACTCCACCACCCCCCTCCCGCAAGCTGTTAAACCTCCTTCCCAGCATCACCCTCACACGCAGCAAGAGCCAGAGCCAACTGGCCAACCGGATAGATGACCCTACACCTAACAAGTAAGTTCAGCACTGAAAAATATTTTATTTATGAAATTATTGATCAAAGTTATGTGACAGGATTTGTGTGTCTGCTTCTGGACTTTAGGGTGTCTTTAAAAATGACTGTCTAGAACCATTTTTTTTCTGTTTCAACGCTACATATTTAAATGCAAACTGGGTATGCATTTCTGAAACTGCAGAAGACAGCCCAAGTGCTGGCAATGGTTCTGTGCAAATAAAAAATGAAATGCCATATCAGGCCTGATTTCCTGTTTTCAGTCAGCTACACACAGAAAGCCACAAAGTCACTGTGTGTGGCTATAAATGATTAAATACATGCAAAGAAAACTGACCAATCACAATTTAGTTTTCAAATGCAGTACTATTCAAAGGTTAGTTGTCTGTAAAATGTTTTTATGAAAGTCTCTTATGCTCAGAAAGGTTGTATTTATTTGATCAAAAATACAGTAAAAATAGTACTATTGTGAAATTACTATTCAAAATCATTGTTTTCTGTTTGAATTTAAAATTTAAATATAATTTATTATTAACAATTGTGCTGTTTAATATTTTTGTGGAAACCATACATTTGGTTTCAGAATGTTTTGATGAATAGAAAAGAGCAGCATTTATTTGAAATTAAAATATTTAACCTTTTGAATTAGTCTTTACTGTCATTTTTGATCAATGCATCCTTACTGAATAAGAGTGTTGTTGTTTTTTAATCTTGCTGACCTCCTTCTGTAACAAATGCATTCATTTGGGCATTAGTCTGCATTATGTATTGATTTTTTTTCTAAAGCCTAATACTTTGAACATGATGTCAGAACCTCAAAAACACTTATCTCATTGTACAGTCATAAAGTAATGCACTGAAGTGATAATAATGTGGAACATGTTCATCTGAAGGGTGTGAATATTTAAAGATAAAATCTGAATTTGCCTCTTCAAACCATGAAATTAGTCACAGGGCTAACAGTAACATGAAACTACACAAATAGTGCTGACATTTCATTTTAATTATGTTAATCTTGATGCAACTAAGAATTTCCAGGCTCCATTACATGCATAATCATTTTTTAAATGAATATTCGGTCATTACCCTCATGTTTCTCCAAACCTGTCTGATTTAGTTTCCTCAGTGCTGGTTGCTATTTTCCATGCACTTACATGGCATTGGAGCTTTCAAGCTTCAAAAAATGATGCAAAAGCACAGAACTGAGTGATGTGTGCACATTATTCCAAGCCTTCCAAGTTCCAAGGAAAAGACTTAGATTTGTTCAGTGGGCTGTTAACTACTGTGACTGAATTCATTGAAATTCTTCTGAATTCATCTGGCACGCAGTCTCCGCTATAAATCATCCCAAAGGTGTTCAGTCGGGTTGAGGTCAGGACTCTGTGCAAGCCAGTCAAGTTCCTCAAAACCAAACTCGCTCATCCACGTCTTTATAGACCTTGCTTTGTGCACTGCTGTGCAGTCATGTTATAAGCTTATAAACTTTTCCCACAAAGTTGGGAGCATAAAATTATCCAAAATGTCTTGGTATGCTGAAGCAATAAGAGTTCCTTTCACTGGACCTAAACAACCCCTGAAAAACAAGCCCACACCACAATCCTCCCTCCACCAAACTTTACACAATGCAGTCAGGCAAGTACCATTCTCCTGGCAACTGCCAAACCTAGACTTGTCCATCAGATTGCCAGACAGAGAAGCGTGATTCGTCACTACAGAGAACACGTCTACACTGACCCCTCTCTATAATTTGACGTGGCTGAGTTGCTGTTGTTCCCAATTGCTTCCACTTTGTTATAAACCAGTTGACCTTGGAATATTTAGTAGCGAGGAAATTTCATTAATGGACTTATTGGACAGGTGGCAACCTATCACGGTTCCGCGCTTGAATTCACTGAGCTCCTGAGAGCTCAGCTCCCATTCTTTCACAAATGTTTGTAGAAGCGTCTGCAGGCCTAGGTGCTTGATTTTATACACCTGTGACCAAAAAAGGGATTGGAACACCTGAATTCAATGATTTAGAGGGGCATCCCAATACTTTTAGCAATACAGTGTATGTCTCTTTAAAAATCTAGAGGATTTTTAGTTATGTTGCGCAACATTTGCTTTATGTAACATGTTGCCTAACTCAGCAAAAATGTGGAATGTTTTTTTTGCCCTGCAGCATAAATGTAGAAATCCTTCTAGTTCATGCTTTTCATATGTGTACCATTGTCGCCCTGCCCCATGCGTGTTCGGTCTTTGGGCGCCGACTGCTGTGTCATCTCAGATCACTGATGGCCGAGATCCTGGCAGGTTTTGGACAGGGGCGGAAAAGGTCAACTCAACCCCTTCACGTAGCCCCAGTGTTTCCCGTCAGCACAAAGCCGAGGTCAGACCCCTTCTCAGACTCGCTGGCGTCCTGCACTTGATCATTCCCGCTCCTCTCCCCTCACTCTGAGCAAATAAATGTCTGCAAGATTGGAGCTCCTCCTCAGAATCTGTGTGTGAACTGAAGCCCAACTCCCTGCCTGTGAAGCTGCACGCCTGCATTTGTACAACATTTTTTAAATATTTGTGGTGGCCTAACTGCAGATGTGTGTTCATTTAAAGAACTATAGAAAGATTTCTTGCTGGGAGGAGGTACAGCATGAGTCATTATGTAAGCTTTCTGGGAATTATGCATTGTAATAACTCCAGTGAAACACAGCAGGTGATAAGAGTCATAATGATTTTAGGTTAAATCGTCACTAGTTCATTTGAAAGGGTTCTGCAGTGTAATAAATAATTTTTGTATTTATCTTCAAATGTTACATACATACAGTATTTCATGTAATATGAGATTATAAAAGCTACATTTAAAAATATTTTTTTAAATAATTCATTTCATTATTATATGTATTATTCTAATTATTTTAATAATGAATTGGAATAGTGTGTAATATAGCTGTTTTTTTTTTTATTATTGTAAACGGTCTGCAAATTTCAAAGATCAAAGTGCACAACAAATAGAGTTATTGTCTTTCAAAAGAAATAATTACTGCCAAAAAAACGAGTCATCAGTAATCCCGAACCTAAAATGTTTGCTACCCAGATACTGAATGTAGTCTTGTATCCTCTGCCCTGCAGGAGTGGGAAGAAAAACAAGCCACTTCTGAACGTGCAGGTAAACGGTGGAGGAAATGGCTGGGAAGACTCGCCCTCACGGTCACCACTGCTGTCTGCCCGTTCCCCCTGCATCCTACCAAATACCCCCAGTCACCTAGGAGATCCTGCGGGTGTAAGAAGTAAGTTTTCTTATTTAGCCCTAGTACAAGATTCGCTGTGCTCCAAAACTCATCATCCTTTTTACGGAAACACAAATGTGCTTCCAACATGAAGGCTGATCCACAGGTGCATATGCATATATGCTTATTTGAGTTTCACAACATTAGCTTAGCAACATGCTAACACTAAGAGTCCAATCCATGTTTCTTTAACATCATTTAGATAACATTACAACCCACGGAAGCTCTCCGCTAATCATGAGGAAGGATATTGGTCTGGATGTCACACACAGGTACTGACCACAGAACTTTTTCCTGTTTTCATTCTTTTGTACTAGTTTGTATTTCTTTTGTACTAGTTTGTATTTCAACACCACTGAAATTAGCTTTCTGATTGTGCTTCCTCAGGTTTTCCACCAAGTCCTGGTTGTCTCAGACATGCCAGGTGTGCAAGAAGAACATGATGTTTGGTGTTAAATGCAAACATTGCAAGTAAGCAAAAAGAAGAAACATTCAGGAAAACCACATCTGATTCCTCATTATCTCCCTGCTAATGTTTGCTTCCATCTCTTTTAGGGTGAAGTGCCACAACAAATGTACTAAAGAGGCCCCTAAGTGCAGGATTTCATTTGCACAGCGTAAGATTTTGTTGTAATATATATATTCAGACAGCTTTGTGCTGCAGATGATCTAAAGTTCTGTCCTGTTTTTTCAGTTCCAAACAAGATCAGAAGAACAGAATCAGTACCGTCAGATATCAACAACCAGGTGGAGCGACCAGCAGACTCGCAGCAGTACGGAACGTTACCGAAGGCAATAAACAAAAAGGCATGTAGCAAACCACACAAACCAGGAAGTTGAAATTCATGTTATACTAGCTCCTTATATGTGCTGACTCAGAGTGGTGTTGTAAGTCTCTTAATGTTGAAGTGTCATTTCTTTTTTAAGAAATAAGATTTAATAATAATACATTTGTAAAAATACAAGTAAATAAATAATAAATGCTAGTGATTACCTAGAAGATTTGTTACTGAACTTCTGTTTTGTAATATGTCATAACTGTTTTAAACTTCCGGTTTTTCACCTTGTTTCTGAAGAATGTTTTTTGGTTAAGATCTGTGTCTTTCCCTTCAGGATCACCCTTCATCACTGAGTCACCTGGACTCCAGTAGTAACCCCTCCTCCACCACCTCCTCCACCCCGTCCTCACCTGCCCCCTTCAGTCAGAGCAACCCCCCAAGCGCCACGCCGCCACCCAACCCCTCCCCCAAGGGTCACGTTGACAGTCGCTTTCACTTCCCAGGTCAGTCTTATTTATACAGATACCACGGAATTGTATTTTCCCACCTATGTCCGCAAGAAGGTCCCTTTTTTTTTAAGCACAGCAGTTACTTCTTTGTTGTCTGTCTGTCCTCCAGTGCTCAGAATTAACCTCTTGGATGAATGTATACTAACCTACTAATATCTGCCCTTAATGTTTCTGCAGTGCATTACTAAAGCATTACTAAATCATTTTAAGGAACTCCTGCTGATGCATAACAAGCTAGTGGTTTAACTGGGTCTTTCTCTTTTCCTTGCGGACATCTGTTTGTCCCATTCATTAGCTGCCTGCTACTTTCAGCATAGACCGCAGTTTGTCTTCCCTGGTGAGTTAACACTCCTCCACATCACAAAGTTGTGTTATTTACCCTTCAGGTGTGATGTCTGAGTTCCTTGTTGAGTTATCGCTGACATTTTGTGACAACTCAACTGTGCTTACTCAATCTTGAGAGCTTAACCTGCAGTAAACTCTGCAATTTGAGATTAAGTTCCTGTCCCAAATGGAACTCTAAGCCCTCACGATCTGTCTCCGAGTCCATGTGATGTAATGCCGCTTTGACTGTCGAGTAGAAGTCTGCTGCAGAGCTCGCAGGCTTAGTAAAAGTGTAAACTCGCGAGCACCCTACTGAAACCTAAAATGACAAATAGGACACCCTACAGTAGGGGAGCCCGATTGTGTCCTGAAGATCCACCTACCTGCAGAGTTCTGATCCAACCCTGATCCATCACACCTGTCTGTAATTATCAAGTGCTCCTGAAGATCTTAATTAGCTGGTCCAGTTGTGTTTTATCAGGGTTAGAGTTGAAATTTGCAGGACGGTTGATCTCCAGGAACAGGATTGGGGACCCTTGCCCTATGGTCTTTTGGCCATTGTAAGTCCACAAGTGTGCCATTTGGGACAGGGCCTGTGTTGCTAGTAGTGTTTAGACTGTGGTGTGCTGCCTCCTAGTGGTTATATATGGGAATTGCTTTATTTTTTTGCTGTATTTTACACTTTCGGCTCTCCGCTACTTGCATGGAGAATCTGAAATGCATATTATTCAGGTGTATAGTTTATTTCTTGTTAAAGATATTAACACGCAAAATCTATTACTGATGCTCAAATGCCTAACCTTAAATACTACTGTTCTAAAGTTCACAAAACCTATTGCTGATGCTCAAATGCATAACCTTAAATACTACTGTTCTAAAGTTCACAAAACCTATTTCTGATGCTCAAATGCATAACCTTAAATACTACTGTTCTAAAATTTTAGTTCATTAAATGGATCAAAAGTTACAGTTTCCACACAGAAAAAATCAAGCAGCACAACTGTTCAAATTTTAAACTTGAAGTAAAGTAAAATGACTTGGGAAATGGAATCCGAAAGTTTAACAGCAGCATCGGCGTATAAAGATGAACTTGCATTCCGAAGTACACTTACACAGCTCATGTAATCACACACACAGGAATCCCTTTTTTTTTCTCACAGACATATCCAGTTCCACGCATCCAGATGGCAGTTACAACACAGGGTAAGGCAAGACTTCTCGATTACTGTTTCTTCAGTATTTCTAAAAGTGTTTTGACCCCAGGCAAGTGTCATGGGTTTTGGTTCCTCATGACTCAATTGCTGTCCATGTTCCTGAACTGTAGCAGTGACGGCACATGTTTTAGTTTATTGCTTCATCATGAATTAATAATTTGCGCTAAGTTCACACAAAATCAGTGTGGCAGCACTGAAATTCCTCTACAAGTTCAAACTTAGAATGCATGCTTCATTGACGCTCATTGAGATACTTTTTATTCACTTTCATGTCAATTCCACTCTGCTAGAGCGACTTTTTTTACGTGGAACACAAAATTAGATGCAAAGCACAAAAAAAGCAGTATCTTAACATAGTCATTTGATGTCTTTGTGTGAGAAAAGGCTTAAATGGATAGTTCACCCAAAAATTCAAATTTGATGTTTTTCTGCTTACCCCCAGGGCATCCAAGATGTAGGTGTGTTTGTTTCTTCAGTAGAACACAAATAAAAAAATGTTTTAACTCCAACCGTTGGTCATATAATGCATGTCAGTGGGGTCTTTTTAAAATTAGACCACACTGACATGCATTTTACGAGCAACTGAAGATAAAACTATTGAAAATGTTGTTTGCGAATTGAAAAAAAGCTAAAATAACACAAAATAGAACAATATTTAAAAATAAAAACTTAATAAAAACTAAAATGAGAAATGTTGCCTTTTTAACTAAATTAAATAAAAGTAGTGACACTAAAATAAATAATCAAAGAAAAACTTCAGTTTTGAAAACAAGTACAAAAGCGCATAAAATAACTAAAATTTTTAAATAAATATAAAAATAAAAGCTCATTCAAAATAATAGGAATAAATAAGTATGATAGTATATAAATACATAATACTAAAATAATACTGTCTCAAATATCATTTAATTCAAATGTTTCACATGAGGTTTGATGTCAGTGAAAAGAAAGTTCAGCAAAAATGTTCCCTTTATTTGTGACCCACATTAGAAAGACACATGGGTTCAGAAAAACGTGAGTAAATAACAGAATTTACATTTTCAGGTGAACTATCCCTTGTAAAGGATCAAAATCATACATATATATACTGCTAAATATTTAATATTTAAATGTGCTGAGTCTTACGTGTCTTCTCTCCTATGCAGAGAAGCAGACCAGTTGGATGGTAATGTCAAGCAGACATCAACAGGCCAAAGGGAAGCTGTGGTAAGTGCCACAAGAAACTCCTTTCACCCACAGAGCTATCAGGAATTGAAAGCATTTGGGGGCTTAATTTCCAGTTTATAGTGGCAGTCACATGCTTTTTTCTTTTTTTTTTGCGGTCAGTTGTGTACATGTAGTGACCCTGACCATTTAAAGAGACAGTACTTAAAGGTGCTGGTCATATAATTAGAATACCATCAAAAGGTTGACTTATTTCACTAATTCCATTCAAACAGTGAAACTTGTATATTATATTCATTCATTACACACAGGCTGATATAATTCAAATGTTTATTTCTTTTAAAGGAACTGTATGCAAGAAATGTATTTCAATTAATCATAAAATGGCCCTGATATGTCACTAGACATTAAGAAATCATGTTCATTTTAAATACTTATATCACTGACAACAGTAGTCCGGCCAGGATATTGTCATTTTAAAAGTTGTTGTTGCAGCCCTCAACTGATGTTGACATGTTGTGTTTTGGCCCGGAAGCTCCACCCTCCACCACCTATCTACCAATCACAAAGTCAGTAGTGTTTTGGCATCCGGGTTGCCTGATCTGCTCTAGTTACCGCAGCTGCAGCTACAAGCGTTCCTGCTGGATCCTGCAGCCTATCAGACAACCTCGAGACAGGGGGAGGGGGAGAGGGGATACACCACTACAGTCATTTGAAAGTTGTTTTGGCCACAATCTTACATACATTTCCTTTAAATTTTGATGATTATAACTGACAACTAAGGAAAATCCCAAATTCAGTATCTCAGAAAATAAGAAAGTTACTTAAGACCAAGATATTTGACAAGCACCTTTTTGCACAAACGCACAAACTTTTTGCTTAAATCTGCATTTTGAATTGTGTAAAATCAAAACCTATTCTTCTCATTCAGGATGAGGAACAGCAAGGGGACGATGGTCCGGATCAGGAGGGATCGGATGATGAAAGTGAAGGTGATGAAGTAGATGACCTGCCCAACTGCAGGGGTTACTGGAAGGACCACATAAGCCGTAAAGCCAGCCAGACTAGCGTTGACCTGCGGGAGTGGGATGTGCCTTTTGAGCAGCTGGAACTCGGAGAGCTGATCGGTAAAGGCCGTTGGGGGAAGGTTTGTAGGGGCCGCTGGCATGGAGAGGTGGCCGTTCGATTGTTGGAGATTGACGGTAACAATCAGGAGCATCTGAAGCTGTTCAAGAAGGAGGTGATGAACTATCGGCAAACGCGACACGAGAATGTGGTGCTGTTTATGGGGGCCTGCATGAACCCGCCTCATCTGGCCATTATCACCAGGTTCATCTCTTTCTGCTCTCTCAATCTTGGGATGTTCATGTACCCTGCCATTCAAAAGTGTTTTTTTTTTTTTTGTAAGACTGTTACTTAGCAAAGGTGCATTAAATTGATCAATTTCAAATAAACAGTTTTGACCTTTATGTTAAAGGGTTTAATTCACCCAAAAATGAAATCTTTGTTAATAATAACTCACCCTAATGTCGTTCCACACCCGTAAGACCTCCGTTCATCTTCAGAACACAGTTTAAGATATGTCATATTTAGTCCGAGAGCGTATTCAAGTGTATGCACACTATACTGTCCATGTCCAGAAAGGGAATAAAAACATCATCAAAGTAGTCCATATGTGACATCAGTTAGTTCATTAGAATCTCTTGAAGCATCGAAAATACATTTTGGTCCAAAAATAACAAAAACTACGACTTTATTCAACATTGTCTTCTCTTTCGCGTTTGTTTTCAAACCTCAAATAAAGATTCAAATGGTTATGAATCACTGGATTGATTCATGATTTGGATTGGGTGTCAAACTGCTGAAATCATATGACATTGGCGATACAAATCATGAATCGATATTCTGATTCATGACCGTTTAAATCTTTATTTGAGGTTTGAAAACAAACGCGGAAGAGAAGACTGATGCTGAATAAAGTCGTAGTTTTCGTTATTTTTGGACCAAAATGTATTTTGGATGCTTCAAGAGATTCTAATGAACTAACTGATATCACATATGGACTGCTTTGATGATGTTTTTATTCCCTTTCTGGACATGGACAGTATAGTGTGCATAGACTGCATATGCTCTTGGACTAAATATAAAATATCTTAAACTGTATTCCGATGATAAACGGAGGTCTTACGGGTGTGGAACGACATTAGGGCGAGTTATTAATGACATACATTTCATTTTTGGGTGAACTATCCCTTTAATCAAATAATCCTGAAAAAAAATGGTTTCCCCAAATGGTTTCTTTGAGCAGCAAATCAGGATTATTTGACACTGAAGTAATGATGGTAAAAGTTCAGCTTTGCCCAAACAAGAATAAATTACATTTTAAGAAATTTTAAAAAACAAAACTAAATTAAAATTGTAGTAATATTTCACAATATTACTATTTTAGTGTATTGTTGAAATGAAGTCCTTGTGAGCATAAGAGAAACTTTTGAACGGTAGTGTTTTAATGTTTAATATTGAAGATTATATAATAGCAATGTTCCCTCTAAACTGAAATGTGAAATGAGGGGAGAAATCCATTTGATTGTAGTTTAAAATGAGAAATAATTGCAGTGCTCTGTTCAACCGCTATAAAGTTAGTTTAGCTATAGTGTTAGAATCGGTGAATGCAGTTTACAGGTTTCATAGAGAGAATTATGTCGCATGTGAGTGGCTGTGAGTCTGTGAATTATGTAGCGTGCAAACTAAAAACATATCAGTAACACGTCAGTTTAAATAGATGTGTGTGTGGTTTGGATTTCAAAGGTGTTTATATAACTATAAAAGAGTTCACATATTCCCTTGAACATAATTAGCTATTAGATCTATGTAATTACTTCAGCTTGTTTTTTGGGCATCCTTGCCATTAAAACGTTTAGTTTAAAAAAATTATAAAAAAAACCTGCTATAGAAAATATTGGAAATTCATAAGCAATAAACAAACATTTAAGTTTGATGGTTTAAGCTGCCTGTCGCCAATAAAAACAATCCCAGTGTAACTGCTTTAATTTTTTTCATATATTACATTACATTACATTACATTATATTATTTCAAGAATTTAACGTTTTGTGGGAAATTTTTTATAGTTTTTCTTGGTAAAGAAGATTTGTACAATAAAGGGATAGTTCATCCAAAAATTAAATTGATGTCATTAATGACTCACCCTAATGTCGTTCCACACCATAAGACCTCCTCCCTTTCTGGACATGGACAGTATAGTGTACCTACACTTAGATGCGCTGTCGGACTAAATATAAAATATCTTTAACTGTGTTCTGAAGATGAATGGAGGACTTACGGGTGTGGAACGACATTAGGATGAGTCATTAATGACATAAATTTCATTTTTGGGTGAACTAACCCTTAAACAGCTTTGTAAAAAAATCTGCTTTGTTAAAAAAAATGCTTAATTTGACTTTTGAATTAACTGCTTTGTAAAAAAATATTTTTAATACATCAATTAGTTATATCAAGGGTTAAATAAAATAAAAATGGCACATTAAAGTTAAAAGATATAACTGCATGATAAAACCACTTTTTGTGTGCGTTTTCGTATGCTGAACAGGTCTGGTATAAAGAATGTTTTTGCTCAGGTGACCAAAATGTCCGCCCAATAGAGAAAAGTTTTGCTCAGCGAGGAAAGAAATTAGAGGGAACATTGTATAAGAGCTTATGTGTGTTTGGATTTTGATTGATCTATTTATGTTGTTCTGCCGCAGCTTCTGTAAAGGACGGACGCTGTACTCTGTTGTGAGGGACTCTAAACTTGACATCAACAAAATAAGGCAAATTGCTCAGGAAATAGTAAAGGTATGAAGCATAACATGCAATACATTGTTCTTGGTTTTAAGTGTGCCTATTATGCTATTTTAAAGGCTCCGACAACAAGTTTACATTCATTAAAGGGTTAGTTCACCCAAAAATGAAAATTATTTCATTAATTAGTCACTCTCATGTCGTTGGACACCCGTAACACCTTCGTTCATCTTCGGAACACAAATGAAGATATTTTTGTTGAAAGCTGATGGCTGAGAAAGGCTTCAAAAAGGCCTCCATTGGAATTCAGTACATTTCCACTGACCCACCCACAAGACCCATAAAAGGCACTTAACACATCGATACAAAGTCCATCTCACTACAGTGGCTGTACAATAATGTTACAATGCGTAGAAAATAGTGCGCACAAAAATCTAAATAATGACTTTATCCATTAAGTTATTGACATGAACTCGACGCATATGCAAGAATATGATGCAGCTCCACCTCCGTCTCTCTAAAATCCCTCCTTTCTGCGAGTTACTCTGCTCTGATTGGCCAGATGACCCAGTTTGTTGTGATTGGTCTACCGCATACAGCTTGTTTTGGAAGCTAAACGGCCATTACCATAACTGAACGGCAACCCTGTCTGGAGGGTTTCTAAAGCTGCAGTAATGATGGCGTCGATTTTACCATATCAATCCGAACACGAGTCCGATGACCAAACATTGGCAAACTAGTTATTCAACCAGAACCTCCAACACAAGCAGGACGTCACTCAGTGATACGCTACTCGGTTTGAGTCAACTGTAATTCTTCACCGACAGCACTAACAAGTGTATGTCCATCAACAAAACAAATGTGTATATTTCTAATTTTTTGCGGTGCACATACAGGAACTGCTTCAATAACAGCACATAGCCCAGCACTAACGTGAATGACTGATGTACCATTAAAGTTTGTACAACAAATCTTGCTCCATTCTTTATCTTTTGTAGACAATCTGCCTTAATAGACACCGTTTTAGGTAATACTGCAGCCCACAGTTGATTAACATATCAATTTAAGTAAGACAGTAATAATAAGTTCAGTCATACGTAATAACGAGTTAGCCGGAAACTTAAACAATACAAAACACAAAACTATGCATTTTGAACACCTGGTAGAAAATGTATATGTCTATAATTATTCGTACTTACAGGTTGTGGTTCTAAAGGGGCAAGGTGGTCCAAATAAACTTGGTACTGACCCATCTTTCAAGAGTAACCGTTTTTTCTTACTCCAAGAACTTATGTCAGTAAAATGATGTTTGAGGGCTGGTCGACTTGTTCACGGGCAGACGACGGACAACATAGGCGATTAGGCAATTATGCAAATGTATTTTCGAGTCGTGTAGAACCGTCACACAGTGAGATTCGAAGTACAAACGACTCATATAGGCGGTTCAGAGTCGATTCTTTCTTTTTGGGAGCCAATAACTTCATTTATCATGCACTTTCAACTTTACAACTTTGCAGAATGTTTACATTCACAAACACTTATACACACTGCATGTTATTATCCAAAGAAAATGTATTTATAGTCTTACAACAAAATGTAATAGCAATTAATCATAATGTATGCTTCTTCAGCTCAAATCACATTAACACTTCAATGAAAGAAGGGACTATATGAAAGAATTACTATAGCTGCCATATTGACTGCAATGGTTATACCCTATGCTTTAACTCTGTTTTTTTTTTAACTTTCTACAGGGCATGGGCTACCTTCATGCAAAGGGAATTGTGCACAAAGATTTAAAGTCCAAGAATGTTTTTTACGATTCAAACAAAGTAGTCATCACAGATTTTGGCCTGTTTGGTATGTCTGGAGTGGTCCAAGAGGGCAGGTAGGATGCATGTCATGACTGCACTATTATAATAAATGAATATTTTTATTATTCAGTATGCATTGTTAAGGGCTTTATTAATGTGCGTATGCCTGTGTGTAGGCGGGAAAATGAACTGAAGCTGCCACGGGGGTGGATCTATTACCTGGCTCCAGAGATCGTGCAAAAGATGGGACCGGGAAACCAAGAAGACTGTTTGCCTTTTTCAAAAGCTGCTGATGTTTACGCCTTTGGGTAAAAAACAAATCTCTGTTCCCACATCTGCTTCTCATCTAGCATTTGGTTTCGGTGTTAGTTTCATTTCTGATTGCTTTTTCTAATTGATAAATCACTTTCAATGCCTTTCAAAAACAACATTTTGTATGCCAACAAAAGTTGATCATTTGACTTTAAATGTGTCTGTCATAGCACTATCTGGTATGAACTCCAGGCCAAAGACTGGCCCATCGTCAACCAACCTACTGAAGTTTTGATCTATCAGCTGGGAAGTGGAGAAGGCCTCAGAACGTTACTGACCCAGAAGGGTACAAGCCTGGGCAAGGAGGTTACGGTGAGTCCAGCCATAGTATATATACAATTATATATACACCGATCATGTGAATTGAATAGTTTTGATGCTCACGTGCCCACTCTTGGCACTGTCAACGGTGGACAGGGGTCAGCATGGGCAACCTGACTGGTCTACGGCTATGCAGCCCCATACGCAACAAACTGTGATGCTCTGTGTATTCTGACACCTTTCTATCAGAAACAGCATTAACTTCATGAGCAATGTGAGCTACAGAGTTGTAGTAGTAGCTCGTCTGTTTGATCAGACCACACGGAATCAATGAGCCTTGGCCACCTATGAACCTGTCACCGGTTCACCACGGTTCCTTCAATTGGACCACTTTTGATAGATACTGACCACTGCAGACCAGGAACACCCCACAAGAGTTGCAGTTTTGGAGATGCTCGTCTAGACATCACAATATGGGCCCTTGTCAAACTCGCTCAAATCCTTACGCTTGCCCATTTTTCCTGCTTCTATCACATCAACTTTGAAGACAAAAGCTTGCTGCATAATATAATCCACCTATTAACAGGTGCCGTGATGAAGAGATAATCAGTGTTATTAACGTCATAATGTTCATAATGTTATGCCTGATCGGTTTATGATGTGTGTGTGTATATATATATATATATATATATATAAATTTATTTCATTAATTATATGATGTTTAATATAATATGGTCATTGTTTCTTACACTGTAGGAGATCCTGTCTGCCTGCTGGTCTTTTAAAGTTGAGGACAGACCTACATTCACTCAACTAACAGACTTACTAGAGAAGCTGCCGAAGCTCAATCGCAGGCTCTCACACCCGGGACACTTCTGGAAGTCTGAGGAGTATGTATCCTAGACTGGACCGCTGGCATGCTGCGGATCCCCATTTTTTGATGGGTGTAGTTTAGTGAGCATGGAAACTAACTGATCGTATGGAGCCGACCTGTGGATTGTTCTGTTTTTATTTTATTTTATTCTGAGCCTTCTTAATTTTACACTATTGGATTTTTAGTGTAGCGAGTATCAGAAGGATGGTGTGCATGAATGAGTGCAGTGTCATATATTTGGTCAAACCTGATATCACATGGTGCGGGGAAAAAACGAGTGTATGGTTTTTTTCTGCTACCAATGTTTTTGCCTGTTATATGAATGACTGGTCTGGTTTGCTAATATGTGTGAAGCTTGGGATTTTATCATATTCACCATATAAAACAGAGGGATGGTGCCTAAGATGTTCTTATGTCCAAATATCTGGCCTGTGGTCAGTAATGAACCTATTATATTTAACAAATATTGTTTAGACTGTGGCGAAATGAGCGCAATCAAAAAACATTTTTATAATAAATAAAATAATGGCAATAATTGTAATTCTTTTAATATTATTAAGCAGTAAAACCAAATGAAAACCCTAAAAAAAAGAAAAAAGTAATGTTTCTGTTGTGTTGTTTCTGCCCTTTTTCTTGTGGGTCTCTCTCTCCATTCTCGGAATGGGCCAAACTACTGTGATCTCTGTCATCTGCTGTTCCTGTCTCCAACTTGATGTCACAACTTTTCTTCTCACCACCAACATGTCACTTTGTTTTCTCATCTGTACTTTCCTTCCTCCTCTCCTCTGATTGGCTGAATGTTCAGTGCATGGCATCACCACTGTCTGCGCGAGCACTGCAGTCCGGGCCTCCGCTCTCGCTGTCCCTATGTGTACAAATACGACCATTTGTCCACAGCTGCCGTTAACATTAGCTTGGCTGCTGCATTCAAAGAAAGCAACTGATTTAGATGTCTGATTCTATTCCATTGATTTCCTGTGTGATTTACTTGATTTCGATGCTTATGATAAACATAGCTTCTTACGAATATTGACACTGTCAACCTGTGCGTTGCTTTTCCTTGGCAGTTCTTTTTGTCTCTTAAACTTTTAAACCTTAGCCAGTTCTAATACTGAGCAAAGCCATTTCAGATAAACTTTGTAAATGGAAAATATGCTGATAGGATTTCATCCCTTTTGTTTTATTGAGCTAGCAGACTTTCAAATTCCCCTTGTGTGAGGTCACATGAATGTAATGTGATCTCCATTGCACTTCTGGTAGTCAAGACCTTGTGCTTTTGCAATCCACAAACAGTGTAATTTTTTTTTTTTTACAGAAGTGCCTTCCATTTTAAAAACAAATTGCTGAAAATTAAGATTTAAATTAATAATATTTTACCAGATGCTAATCTGACCTACTGAGCCTTACTAGGACAGTTAAAGAGCCTCAAAAAAATCCTGACAAGGTATTTGTAATATCATAAAGTATGAAAGATATTATGACGCAGCAGGATGATGTTCAGGAACTTTTAATGTCTAATACCTCTCATTTGTGAGTGTGAGTGTGTCAGGGTGAGTGTGTGAGCATTTGCATGAAGAGTTTTGGGTGATTTATTTGTGCAGTATGAACAATGAGAGGATGATTTTTAAAGACTGCAGTGACTGTTCCCATATCAAAAGACAACTAGTGTTTTATTTATTGTACAGCTAAGATTTCTTATATTATTTGTACAGTTTTATGTTTCCATCGCAAGATTTTTTCTAAAGGTACTTTACTCCTGTTGTACAGCTCTTTATATGCTAAGTGTCTCGGATATAAATTGTACATTTCTAGAATGAGATTGTGGTTTTAATGCTATGTAATTATGAATTCATATTTTTGTAAAGCTTATAGCCACTTGTCACAATGCAATTTTATCCTGGCAGAAATAAACAAATGAAACATTTATTTTTTTCCACTTTATGAGAGAAAATAAGACGGAATAATTCATCCATACATGTTAAACATATACTCTCTGGCCACTTTATTTGGTACAACTTGCTAGTAGTGGGTTGGACCCCCTTGAACTGCCTTAATTCCTCCTGCCTTAGATTCAACACGGTGCTGGAAACATTCCTCAGAGATGAGTTGCTGCAGATTTGTTGGCTGTCACATCCATGATGCGAATCTCCTGCTCCACCACATCCCAAAGGTGCTCTATTGGTTTGAGATCTTGTGACTGTAGAAGCCATTTGAGTTTAGGTAACTCATGTTCAAGAAACCAGTTTGAGATGGTTTGAGCTTTGTGGAAATGTGCACAAAGTAGCCATCACAAAATGGGTACACTGAGGTCATAAAGGACAATGTCAGCAACAATTCTCAGGCTGTGGCATTTAAACAATGCTCAATTGCTACTAAGAGGCCCAAAGTGTGCCAAGAAAATACCTACACCACCGCCCTTTGTGAATTGTAGCCTCAGTTTTTGGTTCTGAGCTGACAGGAGTGGCACTGGTGGATTCTTCTGCTGCTGTATTCCATCTGCTTCGAGGTTCAACGTGTTGTGCATTCAGAGATGCTTTTCTGCATAACTGCACCACTGCTGCTACGTCCTATTAATATAAGTCTACGTCAGATTTATTCTCTGAACTCAATACTCACTCTGGCCTATGCCGTATCCTCTTATGTTATGCTATTCTGTTATATCAATATCCAAAAATGAAGAGGAGAGCTCTTCGTGGCAAGATAAAGTGTTTTGTGAATACGTCCCCTGGTATATATATCAAAACGGCAAATTTTGACAAGTTCAGTTCACTTAAAAAAAGGTTTTGGAAACCGATTGCCTTATTTTTGCAAAGCAAACTTAAAGGGAAAACTGAAGTTAATTTAACATTCAGCTACAAGTAATGAAAGCTAACACCTAAGTGGAAATATCTTAAAAGTATTATACTTAACATAGTTTTAATCTGTCATTTTCAGATATGGTGACTTAAAAAACTATGTCAATCGGTTTCCACGTTTTCTTCAAGTAAAGTGAACATATTTTTAGTTGTTCACTTAGCATTAATGCACTTAACACTCAATTAAGTAAGCTTAATTGCATCAAGTTGTTCTTATGTAAACCATTTAAAGCTGCAGTAGGGAAAACATTGACGTAACCTGAACATTTTAACAAGCACAACTCACAGGTCACTCCCCTTACTCTCTGCTGCTACAGCCTTCCACAGCTCCTCCCTCATCACAGCAGAGCCGGCCGTGAACGTGCAGGCTAGTAAACAATCGGATAAACTGTTATGGCACATTCACTGGGATGGATGAAACATCAACAATATGATTTACATTGACTATGGCCTGCCCATACTTTGACTACAGGCTTGGTCCTCAAAACATTACGTATTTTGCAATATATGTAACGTAAATTTATGACGTTGAACTATGTCTATAAGTAAGATAAAATAAGGGTAACTAACGTTACAGCATTCTATTGATATGTAATGCTAAATAAGGTTTGCTAGTACAATATTTCAGCAACATGACAAGCCAGTGAATTAGCAATTGGCAGTTTGGATTGATTGTCTGCCATAAGCAAAGATCTTAACGATAGAACATCCTAATCTTGAATTTGAACTGTACAGCTCACTGTGTGCATGCATGATAGTGCAGGAGAGGGGTTTGATCAGCGCATGAGCCTGATTGACATTGCTCAGACACTCCTCCTGGCTCTGATTGGTTGTTTCTTACTGGGAGCGGTGTATTTCTGCAAATGGCAATAGGAGGACCACTGGGAGGAGCTAGAGGAGCTTGATTTTTTTCACAGTTTATCTGTCTCAAATTCTACTGTCAAGACATAATGACAGGTTTAAAAAATATGTAAAAAATACATTTTTTACAAAAGTTACCTACTGCAGCTTTAAGTTGTGTTGGCAAAATGCATTGCAGCACGAATAAATTCATTGCTTAGTTTTATTATTTTTGGCTTTATTTTACCATTTTATTTGCTGTCTTTCGTCAGTTTAACTCCAATAACGACAGCAAATAATCTTGTAATGGTCTTATTAAGTGTAAAAAAAAACAATGTTACCATTGTTGTGTTTTGCATGCTGAATGTTGAAGTCTGTGTGTGACTCAATCATGGTCAACTGGACGATATTGTCAAAGATATAGAGGCACGCAATTAAAAGTTTGTCATAAGTGTTAGCGTTAAAATGTTAAAAGATCATTAATTGGCATTGTGTGTGTGTGTGTGTGTGTGTGTAACAACTTATTTCCCTTCCCTTGAAATCAGATAAATGTGATTTTTTTGTTGCAACGCTGCATCAATAGGAAGAGATTTACAATAATATAGATAAAGTTCCAAGTGCCCAACTAAAGGGAACACTAATCACCATAATGGTGAGCAAATCAACATAAAAATCAACATTTTTAGGAAATCAACATAAATGTATGAAGTCAGCTTATGTGACGCTCTCCCAAAGTATTTAGTTGTATTGTCAATAACATTCAAGATGACTTAAATTAGTGAATACAACTAAGAAGAATAATGACTGCATAAGTGGAGGAAAATTATGTGTTGATTGTTTGTATTATTCTTTATTTTTTTCCCTTTTTCCATTGTTGCACTTTAAGATTCTTCGGAATGAAAAGTGCATTATAAATTAATTATTATTATTATTATTATTATTATTATTATTATTATTATTATTATTATTATTAAATTAGTGAAAAGTCTATTAAGAATGGCCCCACCTTTTTTTGCTTTGGCAAAATGGTACTCAAACCAATAATCTTTACTTGGGTTTTCTGAGTAACAAATGCATTAGCATGCATTAGCCTTCTTGCAGATGCAGATTACTTTTTTAAGTAAGTTCAACAAATCATTGGACATTAAGTAAAGTTAATTAAAAAGTCTAAGTAAGATCAACTATTTTAAAGTGAATAAGACTCATGAGATGAAGGTTTCAGCTTAGTTATCATATAGGGGCATATGATTGTCCAAGGCTTCAAAGATGAAAGTCAGTGAGAACAGCAGAAGGACAAGATAAATCATAAAATCATAAAACATGAGTAAGACAGAGAAGATGAGTAAGACAGAGAAGATGCATTGATGAGTCTGACAATAAAAGAGGATCAACATTATTTGATATTGCGATTATTAAGAGGTTCAGGAAAAGGAAAGTCAACTATAACTTTATGATCAGAGATAGCCTACCAGTTTGTGATCCAGAGACGTTGATTCCTGACGTGCAAACAGGATCAAGCGTGTGACCACGGCTGTGAATAGGAAAATCAGCATGTTGTACAAGACTGACATCGTCCAAAGGGCTCGGTCAAAAATGAAAGTTCTGTCATTAATACTCACTCTCACTTCATTACACCTCATACAACTTCATTAGTTGCTGATGCAGTAATCATTAATAAATGGTTTAGTTCTTCAGAAGTCATACATCTCATGATTATCTGTGCATTAGTTAAGCATGAATTAATAGTATTAGTGCAGCCGTATATGAAGTGTTACCAAAACGGTAATTTATTTTAGTATATGTTAGCCTAAATCTTGTAAATTAGACACTTGTTAAAATGGCAAACATAGGCCTACAGAAGTAGCTATAAAAAGTCATCATAAATAATTGTAGCAAGGCTAATGTAGGCTACCAATTCTTCTATGTGTAGCCTATTTCATTCGGTATGTAGCCTAGGCTACAAATCTTCACATATTTTGAGGATGTGCTAATACACTGCCGAAACATGAGTAGATGGGAACATTCCGTATGTGCTTTTACGATACACAAACCATGTTTTAATCGGTTTATCTCGTTGCGGGAGGACGCTTCTGGTATGTCGAGGACTAGCCTACGAATTCGGTTGCGCAATAGGAAGATACACCCGTTACGACGACAATAAATGAAAAGGATGGGATAGGATGAAATATCTCCTGTACATCTAGCTAATGGGTTTCTCTTTGTAATATTGCTATTTTTTCATTCTAAAATCACTGGGTATGTGAATGAGCGTTTACATCAAATTAGGCTATTGAGAATGTCTAGGCTATATGAAGACATTAGAAGTTCCTGGTTACAAGAATCGAAACCAACGTGTTTTTCACTGCCGCGAGCCTGTAGGTGGTTCTTAAATTATTGCTGTAGCCCACAGCGCTTTTTTCTTTAGACTTTGTCCATCGGTCTAGACGCAACACTTAGAGTTGCAGGAAAGTAAGAACTTGGAAATATGGCGTTTTATCAACAACAGCCGTTTTATAACCCGGTAAGTGAGTTGTTCGTTTTGTGGAAAATGTGTGTCTCTTTTTAACTTCCTTCTCTTTTTTGAGTTATTACAATGCCTATTTCAATCTACTCTGATTGTGCATGCACAAAAAGGGCAAGTTGTCACTTTTTAGTTTTTACTAGGGGTTTCTTGGTCTTTCTTTTATTAATTGAAAATTAATTGTAGGCTATATCGGCTATAAAACCTTACAATTTTGACTGCTAAGCCTACATAATTGAACATTTTCACCTTTGTTGTCCAGGACGGTCATAGACATCTAGACTTTACAGTTACACAATAGCTCTGTCACATGGGCACGTGTAGGGTACTACTTTTGCGTCCAGATCCATTCCAGCTAACCCAGAAATGAAATGGGCTACGAAAAATTCAATTTCTTTATTGATTCCAAAACGAATAGAATAAACAGCAACTAAACATCCAATGGAGAGAAACTTCCAGCTGAAATGTAGGCTATTGGACATGTTATTATTCCATAAGGGCATATTCAGACGGGAAACTTTGATTATTTAATGTATTTACATCGACACAGAGAGTCCCATTCAGTGGCCCAATCCAAGGAGGCTTGCAGGATGGGAAGAGCATTATCATAAGTGGACGCGTTTTACCGGGAGCTAACAGGTGAGCAATATGTTTAATGAAAACAACATAGTTTTCAAGGACATAAAAGAGTTTTATTCCCATTCATCTGCTAAATATTTATTAGATGCATGCAATGGATTAAATAGGCTACCTGTAACAGACCCTGCATCTCAATCAGCTCCCTAGTTCACTAGTCAGGGCACTATAGTCATTTGATTTTACAGGCAACCACAGACATTTCACAGGATGGTAGGAAATGCCGAAAAAAGTGTTATGCAGGCACAATACGCTGACAAAATCATTTCCTTGAGGAAGGGGTCAAATGTATTTCCTGGAGGACCACTGTCCAGCAGAGTTTACCATCTAATCAAGTTCTTCATGATTACTATGTTTTGGAGCTGGTTGGAGGTACAAGACAGTGGCCCCCCAGGAGCGGCGTTTGACATACCTTAAAGCAATTTTAGAACTATCAGATGATAAAGTCTTAGCAAAGCATTTATAATCATGCTTTCCTCGTTACAGTGGTTATCTCCTGTTTATCTTATTCCTCGTTTTTGTCTGGTGGTGTCCTGCAGATTTCATGTGAACCTTCAGTGTGGTTCTCATGCCGGGGCTGATGTTGCTCTGCACTTTAACCCACGCTATGAGAGCATGGGGTATGTGGTGAACAACACCTACCAGAACAGGAACTGGGGCTCAGAGGAGCGCAAGCATGAATCTCCCTTCCCCCAAGGCCAAGCATTCACCCTCCAGATCCTTGTCGCTCAGGACGCATACAAGGTACCAGATCATTTACTCTCGCACGTGCAGTTTCTAAAGCACTTATGAATTATTGGAGAGGCTTTTCCTTGATTACTTTTTTGACATCTCTCTCTAGATATCTACTAATGGGAGACACTTTGTGGATTATAGACACCGCATTCCCTTTACTCGGGTGGACACTGTCGCAGTGGAGGGAATGGTTGAGCTGAATTCTGTTGCGTTCCAGAATCCTGCCGTGAGAACAAAATGCACACAATGTCACTGCTGAACTTCCCCTAAACTAACTTCCCTTTTCATTTTTGCAGTTACTTACAAATGTGTGATTTGTAATGGAGTGACCACAAGTGTAGATCATCAGATTAACAGAAAAAAGTAACTATATATATATATAGTTTAAGGTAAAATTTATTTTTAAAGAAATTAATAATTAAATTAGCAAGGATGCATTAAATTGATCAAAAGTGACAGTAAAGTTGTTTATGTCACAAAAGATAATTTTATTTCAAATAAATACTGTTCTTTTAAACTTTGTAATCAAATCAGCACAACAGTTTTCAGCTGATAATAACAAGATTTGAGTATGGTTATGTCAGGGGTTGCTTGTATAAATCCAAGGTTGATACATGACGAGAACTCTACACAAGGGAACATAACATTAACACGAGACAAAGAAATGAGGAACACAGAAGGCTTAAAGGTTTAGTTCACCCAAAAATGACAATTCTGTCATTAATTTCTTACCCTAATGTCGTTCAACACCGTAAGACCTCCGTTCATCTTTGGAATACAAGTGAAGATATTTTTGTTGAAATCCGATGGCTCAGAAAGGCCTTGATTGACACCAATGTCATTTCCTCTCTCTAGACCAATAAGGTACTAAAGACGTCATGACAAAGCCCATCTCACTACAGTGGCTCAACAATAATTTTATCAAGCGACGAGAATAGTTTTTGTGCACAAAAAAATCAAAATAACGACTTATATAGTGATGGGCTGTTTTCAAAACAAAGTTTCGAACAGTTATGAATCAGCGTATCGATTCAGGATTCGGATCGCGTGTCAAACTGCTGAAATCAGGTGACATTGGCAAAGCGAATCAGGAATCGATCAACCGATTCATAAGCGTTCAAAGCTTCTTTTTTTAAATCGGCCCATTACTATACAAGTCGTTATTTTGTTGTTTTTTTGCACACAAAAATTATTCTTGTTTCTTCATAAAATTATTGTAGAGCCACTGTAGTGAGATGGTCTTTGTAACGACGTCTTTAGTGCCTTTAATGGGTCTTGAGATAAGAAATGACATTGTTGTCAACGAAGGCCTGTCTGAGCCATCGGATTTCAACAAAAAATATCTTAATTTGTGTTCCGAAGATGAACGGAGGTCTTACGGGTGTCGGACGACATTAGGGTAAGTAATTTTTGACAGAATTTTCATGGGTGAACTAACCCTTTAAATACACTGGCTGTGTCCAAAATCAATTTCCATACACAAAAAATGGGGCACTATTTAAGGGGACAGCCATTTGTAGTGGTGTCTAAAACCAAATTGGACGTTATCGATGCACTCCTTCCTACAATATGCTGAATAATGAGTGTACAATCAGTGGCTAGAGAATACACATAAATCACATGTTTTTTTTAAACTCCTGCTCCATTTCGTTAGACTCTGTTTGCTCTCCTTAAGCACAGGTAAGCTAAGGGAAAGGGACTCAGCCTTGGTTAAATGATTTTAATCACTCTCCAAGAGTGTCATAAGGCAGAGCAGAAGTGGAAAAGAGATCAACTCCAAGTATCACGTTAATGTTTAACTGCATGCTTAACCAGTTAACAAAAGTCAGTGAAAGAGGCCAAATCAAAATTCTTCAAATAAAAAATTAATTCATAGTTTTATTCCTCAAAATCACTGAAAATGAAAATCTTCAGAGAATGGTTTTAAGACAATTGATTCAGTGCTAAAACCCTTACCAGCCTCTTCTCTTGTTTCATCTCTGTAAACCTGTGAGAACTTAAAAAAAAAAAAAAAAAAAGGATGATAAAGTTTTGGCGATCAGGGCTTCCATTAACCCAGAAATATATAAGCCTCCCTCGATCTGTTCACCAACTGATTCACTAACTTATTTTCCTCCAGTTACCTCTGCTCATCTAAGTTGAAAGTGGGCACGTTTACATACATGTTTTTAAGCCGATTATGCCCAATAAGCCGACAATGAACATGGTCATGTAAATGCAGTTTATGTGCATTGTCAGTTTACTGGTTTGCATGTAAACGGGGAAAACTTGGGGTTACATTTGATTTGTCACAACATTTTGAGAAACAAATTCAGTGCTAAAGGGCAGTTTCTTTCATTTGAGATTAGCCAGCTTTAAATCTTATATAAATCTCATCTGTTCTTTCTGGCTTTTGATAAGATCGCAATTGGTAGGTGTTTATCTTTATTTATTATTTGGATCTAATGTGTTTATATTTTGTATCTGCCTTGTTTCTTTTAATGCTTTCTTTTTATATGCTCATTGTTTTAATCTACAGTCCTTTGGCACAACTCTTTAAATTTGCTAAAGAAATACAATTTGACTTGACTGTTATGCTGTTATATGCTAGGCCAGTAATTGTCAGTTTGTAAAGTAACACCATGCGTCTGTAACCCCTCCTTTTCGAACCGCCCACTCCAAGGGGGACTCAAACCTAGGTCCGCCAGCACCAGGTTGCAACCTGTATAGACTGAACCCGTAATACGCATGTGTTTGTCACAGTTTACACAAATCTGTGACTATCTTTGAGTCATTCAAAAATGCTGATTCATTCATAAATGAAGCAATTTACAATATCACAAGCAACATTCATTATGTGAGTGTGGTCAAAGATTTAAATGACGAAGAAATGGAAAATCAAGATTAAGGAGATAGTTAAACACCAAAATAAACAAAAATAAATAAATAAAAAATAAAACAAGCAAATGGGAACAGAGCAAACAGAGAGAAAGCTAAACTAAAACAGATCATACATATTAAAGTAATATGTCATATAAACTTTTTTTCTTCTTTGCAGCCCTATTTTCCTCCACAACCAGCCTTTCCAGTGAGTACCATAACCCTGTACCTGTGAGACGGATAAGAATATCAGCTCATAGTGTATTGTCACTATATGTGGTAAAAACTGAGATACTGCTATCTATACAAAAAAGGAGAGCTTTGCATTGACTTTTAAATGTGCTTTGCTTTAATATTTTTCTAGGGTTATATGCCACCACAAGCATGCTTTCAGGTGGGAGGAACATGTTCAAGGACATCAGTCATATTTTTTATTATTTTAGTCTTCCTGTCATAAAAAAAACCTTTGTTCCTTTCATTTACAGCCTCAATATGCTGTACCTCCAGGATGTGGGGTAAGTGTTAAAAAAATATTTCATGTGACAACTTTATGGTGATGAGTAGAGTTTAAAGTAGCTTGCTTTTGAGGGTTATACCGCTCTGGAAGAGACTACTTAACATTGAGAAATCCATGCTAAGTGGTCTCTTAATTTTTTAAAGAGCTGTATCTGTTCCCTTTTTTGATGCTCTAAAAACCGCAATGCTTTACTGGAGTTTGCAACCTTTAAAAGACCTGCAACATAATCTAAATGAAAGGTTTAAAAAAGGTTAACTGCTAATGAAAAACTACTAGAAAGACGATAAACTTGTTTTTGCACATTTGGTGTGGTTGACGAGGTTAATCTGTAAACTATGGCTCAAGAAAAAGATTAGGTCTAAATCACCTCTGCCAAATGATAGTTCACATTAACTTCACATGTAAGCATTTAAAATATAAAACAATTTAAAACTAAGTTTTATCTGGAGTTTGCAGTGCTCTTATTTGTGTTTCTGATAATAATGAATAACACCAATAAGTAGTTTTTATTTATTTGACATTATTATGTTAATCATTAGAATGTTCCATGTTAGTGTTCATTAAGGTGCCATTATTTTGATCAAGTGACATATGAGATCAAGTGACATATGAGATCACGTTGTTTGTCTTGTACAGTATTAGGAAGTGAAACTAATAATTTACTTTTCCTCTCTCCACAGTTTCCGGCATACCCATCTGCACCAACTTATGTAAGATCAGATCTCTCTATTTGGCTTTGATCTTACAAAAACCCCCAACAAAAAACAACTTGCCATTAAATTCAACAACTCTCACAAATCTTCATAAGTGTCAGGGTTTGTTGAAGGGAAAGGAGCGAGGACTCATTTTGCAGACCCTCACACCAAATGTGACATGAACATGCAGCCAATGAAAACTCATATTCTGCATGTTCACACAAAACATGACAACAGGAAAGCATGGAGCTAGTGATAAACACCAGAGGCCTGTTGCATGAAGCTAGCTGAACAAACTCAGTTTCAGAGTAGGTTTAGAGTTGACAAATCCAGATAAATCCAACCGGGTTTAATCCAGAGTTAGCAATTAAAGGGTTAGTTCAACCAAAAATGAAATTTCTTTCATTAATGACTCACCCCAATGTCGTTCGACACCCGTAAGACCTCTGTTCATCCTAGGAACACAGTTTAAGATATTTTAGATTTAGTCCAAGGCCTTTCTGTCCTTTGAATGGAAGTGAATGCCGACTTGCTGTGCATGTTCAGAAGGTAATGAAAACATTATTAAAGTAGTCCATATGTGGCATCAGTTGGTTAGTTAGACTCTTTTGAAGCATCGACAATACATTTTGGTCTAAAAATAACAAAAAATATGACTTTATTCAGCATTCTCTACCGTGTTTATTTTCAAAGCTCAAATAAAGAATCAAACGGTTGTGAATCAGCAGATTGATTCGTGATTCATATCGCCAATGTCACGTGATTTCAGCAGTTTGCCAGTTTGAAACGCGATCCGAATCTTGAATCATGACCGTTTGATTCTTTATTTGAGGAACACGGAAGAGAAGACAATGCTGAATAAATTTGTATTTTTTGTTATTTTTGGACCAAAATGTATTGTTGAAACTTCAAGAGATTCTAACTAACCAACTGATGTCACTTATGGACTACTTTAATAATGTTTTCATTACCTTCTGGAGGAGGACAGCAAGTGGGGATACACTTACATTCAAAGGACAGAAAGGCCACGGACTAAATCTAAAATATCTTAAACTGTGTCCCGAAGATGAATTGAGGTCTTACGGGTGTGGAACGACATTGGGGTGAGTCATTAATGAAAGAAATTTCATTTTTTGGGTGAACTAACCCTTTAACTTTGAAGCGCGTGCACCTGAAAGTGTGACTACTTGTCTACTTGTCAATTCATATAATAATTATACGAATATATTATATTATAATTTTAAAAATGTAATTTAAAATTAAAAGTAATTATAATTCGTATAATATAAATATAATAAATAATTAGCGCCAAAGAATGAGGAATTTTGTCTCTAACGTTTTTTTTAATTATAAACTGCTTTAATTTAGATACAGGGGGTGTGGCTTTAGTGCGTCTTTGCTTGCAGCTGATTGGTCCAGTTTGGGTTTGCTTTCTCTAACCCAGAATAAAACCTGCTCCAGAGGTTAGCCGTGTAGTGTCAGTTACCATGGTGATGAACAACGCTTAAAACCAATCCACCTTCTTGAGCCTGAAAAACAAGAGTTTGCTCAAACTAACGACAAGACAAGAGCGAATGCTCATTCAGTGCGCTCACAACAGAAGACAAAACACGAGGAGCATGAATGTCCGAATCCCAACACAAAACCGAAACCCAACCAGACCAAAGTGCTGGGATCCAAACACCACGCCCCACACAGAAAACCCACAAGGACAGAAGAGCGTGCAGCTCGAGCATGCCCAAAGCTGCGTGCTCACACAAGAAAAACAATATAGGAGTGTCAGGGCTCTGTCACAAAACCAAGAGAAAGCTAGACCGAAGTGATAGAACCCAAACACTATGACAATTCCCAGACACAAATACAAAGTTTTATACCTAAACATTTATTTTTCTTAATCACACTTTTTACCATAGCTCAAAACTGGTCTCTTTAGATTCGGAGCATCATGCTGAGTTATACGATACCCAATTTTCCCATATCAGCTATTTTGGGCGTCGGCCATTTTAAATTTGGTAAAAAATGCTATATTTTATGAAGCACCATGCCCTGAAGGTACTCATAAAGTTTTGGGGCAGCGGCACCTTGTACTCTCTTGTAATGAAACTTAATACATTCCTTGGGTCATGCCGAGAAATAGATGCCAATTTTGCCATATTTTGCTGAACTTCCTGTCCAACATCTTGTTTTTTATTAAAAACCTACTTTTTTAACCGTTTGTCTGATTTTCACCAAAATTAAAACGTCTAATATTCAGACTGCCGACAAAAAGTTAAGGATTGCGTGTTAGTAGACCAAACCGTAATTAAATATCTTAGCCACTAGAACATTGATATATATCTAGGGATTTAATTTGCATAAAAATAGAATTGTTTTCGTTGAATTGATATTACTTGACACTGTCCGCCGAATTTGTTCGAAATCACTCTCTACAAAGCAGTGCAACTGACTGAATAAATAATAAATATATTTGACTCGTGGCTAGTGCGTAAGGTAAATTGCACGCAACGTAAATTAGCACAAAACTATGCTAATATCGACTGAATGCAAGAGTACAGGTATGTGTCGATGCACATCCTCAATATTCTAAATATTTTCATCCTAAATATTCTAAAGTTATACACTCTAAAAAACTGCTGGTTTGAAAATGGACAAACCCATAAATTGGGTTGTTTAAACCCAGTGAATGGACCCATTTAAACCGAAAATGAAAAGGTCCATTTTCAACCCAACTTGGGTTGTTTTTAACCCAGCATTTTTTAGAGTGTAGTTTTTAATGAAAACCAGTGTCGTTTTAATGTAACATTTAAATAAGTATTACAGGAATCTAATTTAAGTTAATGTAATATGCTATTTTACATCCATTATCTTTATTATGACCCGTATTTAGACTGTCCCGTACAAAACTGTCATCAATGGTGGACTTCAACCTGGAAAAAACATTGTCATACACGGAGTGGTCAACCCTAATGCTAGCAGGTTAGACATCAGATGACACATATTATTTTAATTATATTGTTGTTATTGTAAGATATTATAAATCCTCTGTTCTGCTTCAGAATAACTTTTAACCTGCGCTACGGAAGTGGGATCGCACTTCACTACAATCCCCGTTTCGATGAGAAAGTGGTTGTGCGCAACACCAATCAGATGGAGAATTGGGGAACGGAGGAACGTTTCGGAGACATGCCATTTCAAAGAGGACAACCGTTTCAGGTAGGAAAATTTACATCCTTGAATATGTTGTTACATTGTTGCTATTAGTGTTAAGAGCAGTCATTGTGACTTGAAACAAATTTTACTTGTGAGTTTTGTATGTGTGTTGCAGGTTACCATCTCTTGCAATCCCCACCATTACAACGTGTTTGTCAATGGCAATCAAGCACACACTTACAAACATCGCTACACAAGACTGGGAGACATTGATATTCTGGAGATTAGCGGAGATCTGCAGCTGAGTTTAGTGCAGGTCTAACAGGGATCTATGATGTGCTAAATGTTTTGAAGGAGGTGACTGATTGTTCTGAAATAGCCTAAAGAAAAATAGATAAATGAAAACATGAACAGCACTGTGACTTTGCTGTTTTGACTGAATATAAAGCTTTTTTTTTACTGTGTGGCTTTCTGTAGCCTACTATTTCTGTATTATGGATGCTGCTATTATGTAGTAGTTGCCTGTTTCTATATAACTGTATTATTAAATCTCATCGCTCTTACTGCATGTTTAAATACAAGAACAGATAAACAGCAAATGATAGGCTAGCAAAATATTGAAATGCGTATGCCTCATATATCCGTACAATATACATCCTAACCTTTTTATAGGCATATTTATTCAAAATAGTGTTTTCCATTAGCAAGCTCGTAACCAGTGCTTCATCTTTTAAAATGCAAAAAAGTTTTTGTTTTTATGTAATTTTTTTCTTTCTTTTTTTTTCTTTTTTAAATTGTGACATTAATTAAATTGCATTATATTTCCTGTCTCTGTTAACATTATCTACATTTAACTCAAGGTGACAGTAGAGATCCATCAGAGGATCTCTGTGGCCTTATATTACTGTGAACCAGATTAATGCAGACTGATGAGACATATTTTAAAATAAAACTTAATGATTCCCAGGGTTGGTTTATTGTTTGTGGGTTTTGATATTTTAGCTGTGCATAAGTTGCAGTAGTGTATATTGTATTTTCTACATTTTATGAGGAGGAGCAACTAATCCTGTCCCATCCAGTAATGTGTTTGACAAAGCTACAGTCAAAAGCTCTGATGTTAACTAAGATGTTAATTACAACTTTAAATAAAAATATGCAGCGGTAAAAATATGCAATAAAAGTGAGTATATTTCTGTCAGGACCACTAGCGTCAAGTATGATGGATTGACTATTAGCGTACAGTTTGGATTGGCGGTATATGGTTCCATTCTAGGCAAGAACTCCCTGCGCATTCATGCAGCCTACAATAGATAAGAGCAGGGAGAGCTGCAATAACTCCCCTTAGGGTAAACAGAACAGAACCAACACGATGTATTGCAGATATCATTAATGGCGAAATACAAAATCATTCAAGAACTCAGTCTAATTCAAGGGGAATTAGAATGCCAAATCCTGACCGACAAGAGGAGGAGCTGGGGATGGAGAAGGGTACATGAGCTCTGGAGAAACATGATAGCTGCTGATAGTACTGAGAAGCTATATATATATGGGCTCTCTCTCTCTCTCTCTCTCTCTCTCTCTCTCTCTCTCTCTCTCTCTCTCTCTCTCTCTCTCTCTCTTTCTCTCTCTCTCTCGCTCTCTCTCTCTCTATATATATATATATATACAGTATATATATATATATATATATATATATATATATATATATATATATATATATATATATATATATATATATACTGGGATTTTCACGCACAACCATTTATGGGGTTTACAAAGAATGGTGTGAAAAGGGAAAAACATGTATGGAAAGGAACACCAGTATGCGGCAGTCCTGTGGGCGAAAATGCCTTGTTGATGCTAGAGGTCAGAGGAGAATGGGCCGACTGATTCAAGCTGATAGAAGAGCTACTTTGACTGAAATAACCACTCGTTACAACCGAGGTATGCAGCAAAGCATTTGTGAAGCCACAACACGCACAACCTTGAGGGGGATGAGCTACAACAGCAGAAGACCCCACCGGGTACCACTCATCTCCACTACAAATAGGAAAATTAGGCTACAATTTGCACAAGCTCACCAAAATTGGACAGTTAAATTTTGGAAAAATGTTGCCTGGTCTGATGAGTCTCGATTTCAGTTGAGACATTCAGATGGTAAAGTCAGAATTTGGTGTAAACAGAATGAGAACATGGATCCATCATGCCTTAATGCTGCTGCTGGTGGTGTAATGGTGTGGGGGATGTTTTCTTGGCACACTTTAGGCCCCTTTAGTGCCAATTGGGCATCGTTTAAATGCCACGGCCTACACGAGCATTGTTTCTGACCATGTTCATCCCTTTATGACCGCATGTACCTATCCTCTGATGGCTACTTCCAGCAGGATAATGCACCATGTCACAAAGCTTGAACAATTTCAAATTGGTTTCTTGAACATGACAATGAGTTCACTGAACTAAAATGGCCCCCACAGTCATCAGATCTCAACCCAATAGAGCATCTTTGGGATGTGGTGGAACGGGAGCTTCGTGCCCTGGATGTGCATCCCACAAATCTCCCTCAACTGCAAGACGCTATCCTATCAATATGCAATCCTATCAATTAGATTCCCATAGTCTGACGTAGTCCTCAATGGGACGGTTGCCTTGGCGAAGGGAGCAGGAGGCGAGAAACTGCTGGGTTCAGGGTTGACGGTTTGCTATTCTGTAACAGATAAGGTCCACTGGAGGCAAGCTTGCAAAACTTGTTTAAATGCAAGCTTGTTTAAATGCATCAATGTTCACATTGAACGTGACAAAAAACAAAGTCTGTGTTCTTTGGATAATCAAGCATGAAAACATATTCTGTTGTGTACCCTATATTGTTATATAGAATAGTTTATCCAAAAATGAAAATTCGTTTAAACAGTTTACTCACATCACCCTAAATCTTTAAGACTTTTGTTTCTCTTTGGAACATGAAAGAAGCATGCATGGTTGGATAGAATGACATAAGGATGAGCAAATTATGACATAATTTAAATTTTTGGGTGAACTATCCCTTTAAAAGTTAAGAGTAAAGGTTTGTGACATGAGTACAAACACAGCTCTATTCTGGGTCACCATCTCCTGCAATAAAGAGCAGTTCACTGTGATTGTCAATGGCCAGAAAGCACACACTTATAAGCATCACTTTGCTAAACTGGAGGACATTGATGTCTTTGAAGTTTATGGAGATTTACAGGTATTTGTTTGTGTGTGTGTGTGTGTGTGTGTGTGTGTGTGTGTGTGTGTGTGTGTGTGTGTGTGTGTGTGTGTGTGTGTGTGTGTGTGTGTGTGTGTGTGTGTGTGTGTGTGTGTGTGTGTGTGTGTGTGTGTGCGTGTGTGTGTAACCTAAGGATACAGGTTTATTGGAAGTACATTAGTGCGCCCAATGAGTTATCATAATCATATCCTCCAAAATATACAGTGCTGGGTAAATTGTTTGCACAATGTAGTCAGTTACTGTAATCCATTACATTATTGAAGGTAATATGATACTTTTTGATTCCTTTTGATTTAAGATAAAAAATTTAGTAGTAGGGACAATCAAATGAATTATGAATAATGTAATGCCATTGTGAGAATAACACGTAAGATACAATTAATAAAAACAATAACTGTAGTCTGATTACAAGTTTTTAAAAATGCAATTAATTTAAGTAGCCTACTTAATTTTGGGGGTTTTACACAATTTTCCAGATTACATGTACTAAATTACCCAGTACTGCTAAATATATTTCTGCATTTAAATCAAGGTGAAAGTAGAGATATACTCAGCTGGATTCATATCAGAGGATCAATGTGGCCTTTAATTATTGAGAAATGTACAGGTGCAGTAAGTGATTTTTACAGACACAGATGTCTGAACCTCCAGACAGATTTCACTGAAATATGTGTCCTAAAAAATCCCAGATAAGTTTGGAACAACATGCTATATGTCCTTGTGTTATTTCTGCAGTACATGACACTGTAAGATGAAAATCAGACAAAAATGGAAAAGGTATTGGTAGTTTTAAGCATAACTGGTAATACAACAACGCATAATTAAATTTTTTTATGTACTTCACTCAAAGTGAAGAGTAAGTATACTGTATAAAAATGTTCTGCATTATGTATGCAAATGTGTGTATGCATTATAGGCTATACCTTTATGCAGAAATACATTTAGTTTCACTGAAGTTAGCAGAATGGCTGAAATAGCTTAAACAGCATCTTTAACATCGGTTCCTCTAATGTTGTTGGGTTAAAAAAAGAAAAGAAAATGCTTGACTGACGTTGTGTGATGATTATGCACTTCTATGAAATGAAATAAATAATTTAAATAGCAACAAAAACAAAGTTCATGGTGTGTGATTTTTTTTGAAGCAAATTAACAAATAATTTATAAGGGATTTCTAATCAGAAACTAAAAATACTTCCAATTAAAAGTTATTTTCAGGCAATAAAAAGTGTTTGGGATGCAAGGGACATTTACCAAATATCAGAAAGAGAAATGCAGAAAATTATATTAAAATCATGTTATTCCTTAAAATGGATTCATGATCAGGCAATATACACAACATAGCACTCTAGACGAGTCTTTAAAAATACATATATTGTTCAAAAGTTGTTTTGTTCAAAAAATATTTCATACGCCCTCTGGTGATTGTAAGTAGTATAGGCTAACTATAAAAATAGCTGCTGCTTTCTGTTGACGCACTATTTAGATTCATCTCAAGGTGGCAGTAGAGGTCTGCTTACATTTCTCATTAACGGCTTCCAGCCTTAGACAATTCTTTCTGTCTTTTTTTCCCACACAATTAAACATTGTTTTAATAATTTAGGGGAAGCTTTTATCCAGCGATACAGAACAAGAGATTCTTCTTAAAAATAGGAAATAAACGAGAAGTACATAAAAGGTTTCAGGTATCGTTCAGAATTATAAAAGCTAGAACAGTGAGGTATATGAATGAACAGTGAAATAGATTAGATGTTTTTTTATTTAATTTAATGGTCTGTCTCTTATTTTAAACTAAAGAAAATGGTAATCTGATTCTTAAACTTGAATATACATACAGTACAGCATTGATAATTGTATGAATTTGTATGAAATCATGTTTTAAAATTGCAGACAAACAAATGTTTCAAAATGTCAAAAATTCTCCAAGATAATTGTTCATTGTTATTAATGAATTTGAAGAAACTTTGGTTTATTAGTCTATGTCAAGGATAACACGCATTAATATGTATTGGTTCAATGACAAATAAAGTACAAATAACAAATGACAAATAAAAAAAATAGTTTTTTTAAGCCTACAAATCTTTTTAATGTGTTTTGAGTCATGAACAATGTGAAACAATTTCAGTTTTGAAATAAAATTTCAAAATTGTTATTATTAATATTATATTATTATTATTATTTTACTGTTTTTATGTCAGCTGGTACAAATAGTTTAGAACTGTAATTGTAGGCTACCATCTGACATGAAAAATGTACAAACCCACCCTTGAAAGGAGCTGTTTTTGCAGTAGCCTATTTGAGAAAGATACAAACCTTTAAACTCTGCCAAAGGGATCATTTGTGATCATCTGGATGATGCATTATTTTGTTTACTGTTATTAAAAAAATGTCATGTTTGCAGACAGTTGTCCCACCCTGACATTTGACAATACAAATTACTGGTTACTAAGTTTCTTTTAATTATCTCAACACCTTTAATTTAAATCTACCAACTCTACCTACATTTATAAAATGTGTTTATATAATAGGTTTCAAGCCTAAAATTATGCCATAATATTTATTTTTGTTTTATTATAGCTCATTTGTTCGGACAGTTGCGCCATGTTGGGGGTTGAAGATAACAAAACAACATAATATGCATTATTTAAATGTACTAGAATTTAATTCAAACTAAATAGGTTTTATAGACTAAAGTAATATCGGTCATGAATTTATCAAATTATTTTAAAAGGAAATAATGCATTTGTAAATAAAAATATGCACGTTATGTCAGAGATCCTAATAGACAAATCACAAGAGTAGGCCTACTTTCTTTTACTGAAAGTATTTACCAGAAAACACCTATCAAACTGTATTAGTTGATAAGATACTGTGATAGATAGATAGATAGATAGATAGATAGATAGATAGATAGATAGATAGATAGATAGATAGATAGATAGATAGATAGATAGATAGATAGATAGATAGATAGATAGATAGATAGATAGATAGATAGATAGATAGATAGATAGATAGATAGATAGATAGATAGATAGAGAAACCTTATCCTTCTTGTAATGGTCCAGTTCTTCAGTAACATTTGTGCGCATGCGCAGCCCCCGAGAACGCTAGGGAGAGAGAGGAGGATTCAAACTTCCGGTGGTGTGTCATGGCGGCGTGGTGGAGTATGCTTGAAGTGAAAAACTAAACCAAACCCCCCTCCTCCCTCCACCTCCTCCTATATTCTCCTCCTTAATTAATTTGCGGAGCGGTTTAGGGGGTATTTGGTGCACCCGGGGCGATTCGGGAGCAGGAATCGCGATCGCAAAAGTGATTGATAGGAGACATAGCGGCGCGCGCATCCGCCTGAGCATGGCGGCGCACAAGCCCGTGGAATGGGTCCAGGCCATCATTAATAGATTCGACGAACAGGTAAAGAAAACACTAGTGTGGGATTGGTCGTTTAAAGACCAAAAAGCGAGCATGCAAACGATGAAATGCTTGGTGCATATGCATGCATAGGCGTTGTTTGTGTTGAAGATGTGTGGTTGGTTGTTTTGGGCTTGCACTGGCCAAATACAATACGTGAATGTCTTGATTCAGGCCTGACGTGTTGCATTTGGCCAGCAAAAGCCACATTTTGGGTAGTAGGGTCGTGATTGATTTGATGAATGTTCAGCCGAGTCGCTCGCGCGCACTGGCTATATATAAACAAAAGGAATCAGACTCCCTCCGTGCGTGTTGACATACAGAGAGATGAGATTGCATAGCTAGAGCAGCTCTACAGGAACCAACAGTCCTGTTCACGCAAACACGTTTAAATCAAATTTAAACACAATAATAATGTCAGTTGTCAATGCTTTGTTTTTGAAACTTGTCTGGAACTTTAAGACTGTGTTGAATGCGGAATAACTCGTGTGAAGGGACATTTGACAGCACACTGTTCTTGACAGGTAGCCTACTTGAGCATTAGTAATTTATCATGGATTTAATACGATTGTCTGGGGATTCTGCTACATATAATCTTAAAGGTGTGCTCTTTTATTAATAATCTGATTTTACTAATCAAATTTTGACAGAAATAAACAGCAATTTTGTAGAAGAGGCTTTAAAGATGCACACTCGCGTGATTTGAAGGCTCCGGTCTTATCAGTCTTCTAGACTTAATATTTTGCTCTGCTATTGGGACAATTAAGAGAATTAAATTAATTGTTCATACTAAATATCTGGAATATTTAAGCTGCGTTTAGTGTTTTGATGTGCATCCTCTGACCCTATTCAAAACAGTTGTGTTTTGTTCAGGCCCTTGTGTACTAGTGTGTTTTTTAAATTGTATTGAATGTGCACTTCAACTTCAAATCTTAAAAATATATATTTTTTAAAACACAATTGAAGACGACAATATGATATTAATGCAATTAAAGGCCAGTGTACTTAAAAGAGCACACTTTCCTTATTTCATTTCTTAACACACTTGGTGCGTTTTTAAGTAATGCCAAATTAAAGGTTTTATCATAGTTCTCATAGTTATCATTACATCATAGTTTTAATAATAATAATCTTTTGTCATGCAAAAGACACTTATTTTACAATTATTTTGATGTTGACCAACATACTAAAATGCATGTACTATTTTAATTTTAAATGTATTGCTATTCAATAATACATTTAAAATAAATCTATTTTGAATGTACTAAATTGCAACATCATCATTACAAATATATTTAAATGCATGACAGTTTCAATAGAAAAATTGTTCAACTTTAGTTTATCAAAAATGCTTGGTTGTATTTTAAAGGCAATAGAAGTAATTTTGAGTGTTGTACTGTCAATTTAGCACTCTTAAATTAAAACAACACATTTCATTTAATTGCAAATAACATGCAATTTATTGTCCGAAACATTACATTCAGTTTGCTTTGCACTTGAGTATACTCCTTTAAAGTATGTTATTCTGTAATAATTACTCTTTTGTAAGTATGCTAAAGGACTCCCAAAAAGGGTGTGCTTGTTATTTTCAAGTTTAGAGGCTTTTCACAGGGTTTGGCTTCTCATGCTGCAGATTAGGGACTCCTAACAGTTTACTGAAAGTGTGAAAAGGAGTTTAGGCTGTTTTATGGGTAAGCCGGTTTAGTTCGTTTTAAATTAGAGAGCTTAAGGCACTTGTTTGGCGGAAGCATAATGCGCTGCTCCACATGTTCTCGTGATTTGAATGACAGCTGCTCATTACAAATGCATTTACAAGCAGACCATAAATCGCGAGATTCCTGAATGGAAGGACACTACCAGGTTACACAAGGATCGATTGTTTAAGCTGATCATCAGTGATGTGTGGCTTTTTCTTGCTTGCAATAGGCAAGTTCTCAGTGTTGGTTATTGCCTTGTCAGCAGCTGTATGAATGCAAAGAGCACCTTGAAACAATGACCTCACAGATGCCATTGCATGGTCATGGAAAACTAATCTGTCCTCTCTCTGGGGAGAGCTCTGAGTCAGTAATGAGAGGTTGATGAGGCATTGTATTCAACATAGATGCCGGTTTGAGACATTTTGAAGAGCGTTTACCTGAATGAAGATGACACTTGTTTGAATTTTTCTTGTATGGTAATTTAATTTAGGAGATCATTTGAGTGGGATGTTGTTGGGTAGTTAGGTCAACAGTAAATATAAATTAAAAGAGGGTCGTAGGGAGGTCTATTTATTTATTTATTTTCCAAGTTTCATGTACAATTTTGGTGATGGTGATAAGGTATTAATTTAAACAAAATAGCATATCGTGACATCACAGACTAGATCTTCAACCCGTGCTTTTGGGCGCATAATTGCAAACCTCATTTTAATGCAGGCTATATAGAACACAAACAATTAGACATCTTTCTCAAAAACATGTTTATTGCATGAATTTCAGGTGCATTCATTAAAGGTCCCATTCTTTGCGTGTTTTCAAAGCTTTGATTGTGTTTACAGTGTGCAATATAACATGAGTTCATGTTTCGCGTGTAAAAAACGGTATTTTTCACACAATTTACTTATCTGTATATCGCTGTTTCCTCTGTCCTATAAACGGCCTGATGATTTCCTTGTTCTATGAAGTCCCTCCTTCAAAAATACGTAACAAGTTCTGATTAGGCCAGCTCTTCCCGCGCTGTGATTGGACAGCAGCTTAGCACACTTTGCCCGGAAAGGTCCCGCCTCTTACCATAACGCAATCAATGTTATTGCAAAAATGTCTATATTGCCTTATCAATTTGAGCCGGAATCAGACCCGGAGAATATTGAAGAGGATCGATTACTACCTGCTCAGGAAAGACTTCTGATGTTTCAGAATGGTAAGCTGTCTATTCAGTAGTTTAAACTGTTCATTACAAACACCAACAATCGATGGTGTCTGAATGAATTACTACACTTTTATATGCTAAGTTTTTCGGATTAGTTTCAATTACCATCTAACGTTAGTTAACAAAGCTAAACAGCGTTGCACTTTGTGTCATGAGTTACATAAACTGTTAAACGGACCGACTTAAATAATAAAATACACTTACCGGTTGTAGTCCATAAACGCCTTCTCCAGACAAAGAGGGAACTGCGTCATCTTTTAAGAATAATCTTTCTGCGAATCCGGCATTAAACTGATTGAGTTTGAGGAAGCAGTCCTCAGCAAAATATGCTGCACATAGTTTCATTGATCTCTACGTACATCGTCTGTGGGAAGGCCAAACAAAGGTGATTTGACTCCGGGATGAAAATAACAGCGTTTCAATGGCATGGCGACAAACACACTTTACAAAAACAACGCTTCCTATTCTCGACCTGCGAGAGCAAAAGGACAACGCCCCCGAATTTGCGTGTTCTTGTGGGCGGAGGGTTCGTCAACAAACGTTTTTAGTTGCGTCATTAAACCTGGAAGTGCAGGGGTGTAGTCCAAACCGGCCGTTCGCTGGAGGCTTTGAAAGGGAACTTCTGTTAAATAAAATATCTCGCTTGGCATTGAACTTTGAGCTTTATAATTTTACAGGTATTATTTAAGCTCTAACAGCAACATTACACACTAACTAAAGTTTGAAAGATGCAATCGCACAGAATGGGACCTTTAAAGGTCCTGTTCTTCGCGATCCCATCTTTCAAACTTTTAGTTAGTGTGTAATGTTGCTGTTAGAGCATAAAAAATACCTGTTAAATTATAAAGCTCAAAGTTTAATGCCAAGCGACTCAGAAGTTCCCTTTCAAAGCCTACAGCAAACGGCCGGTTTGGACTACACACCTGCACTTCCTTCTGTAATGACGTCGCTAGAACCGTTTGTTGACTAACCCTCCGACCACAAGAATATGCCAAAAAGGGGGCGTGGTCTTGTTGCTCTCCCACGTGGAGAAGAGCGCGCATTCAGCGCTTTCATCTCCCCGTTATGGTAAAAGGCGGGACCTTTCCGGGCAACGTGCGCTAAGCTGCTGTCCAATCACAACACGGGAAGCGCTGGCCCAATCAGAACTCGTTACGTGTTTCTGAAGGAGGGACTTCATAGAACAAGGAAATCATCAGGCCGTTTTTAGGACAGAGAAAACAGCGGTATACAGATAAGTAAATTGTGTGAAAAATACATGTTTTTTTACACGCGAAACATGAACTCATGTTATATTGCACTCTGTAAACACAATCAAAGCTTCAAAAACACATGAAAAACAGGACCATTAAGAAAAGGTTCCAACCAGCAGCTAGCTGTCATTTTTTAGCCAATGGCACAACTCCATGTATTGCCTTCTCCTTGGTAATGACCATTAATCATTTTGAATATTGCACGCCTAAATGTTGGCTCATACAGATGTATTTCACAAGCATATCTCAAAATTCTCAATCTCATACACTATTAAAATCTTCTAACGTTAACAGGAAGGCTAGTAGGTTATACATGCTAGCTTTAAATAAAAAAAAACCTGGGGTCTGTTCTTCGAAAACTCAGATATTTTAATCGTGATAACTGATCTCTGGCTAATTAGCTTCTTCAAACGAATTTGCGGATTGGATTAAAATAACTGGATTAAATTATCTGAGGTCACTCATGTGTTCACTAAAGAGGGCAGATGCATCAATATTCGAAACCACAATCAGCAATGCAGCGATTGGCTGGCGTCAAGACAACGGAATAACATGATCATAGAATTAAAAAAGCCACCTGGCAAAAAACTTGGCAAAGAAAAAAAACACAAATTTCTGGACCTTTATAAGGAAACAGAAAAAAACAACCAAACCAGCATTAAGTTAGATAAATTAAATGTGCACTGTTTTGATGAACATGATTCCTAATTATTTATATTCACGATTTTATAATATTTGTACATTTTTATTTAAATTTGAGACAGATGTGTTACGTAACAGTATTTATTAAAAGTTTCTTAACGGTCAAGATCAAATTACCCGCATCTCTTGCACTGCATCAAGCCACTCCCATATTATCCGTTATCACTCAAATTATTGCACGACGAAGATTAACTGCACAACATGTGTAAACCTAGCCTGACAAGCCAGACCCACATCAAGATGTTTGGTCTGGAAACTCACCATTGACAGGGCTCAATCCGAGGGGCGGGATAAACGGTTGTCTTTCAAACTCCCTCTGCATGCGATAGGATAGCGCTACACCAACCAGAGCAACGAAGGTGAAACAGAGCTCGCTGATAGATTAAACATTCACCGTATCCGGTCAGCAAAACTCAGAACACATCTTCCCTTCTCAAGAATGACTTCAGTGCCGTTCTTTGTTCTTTTCTCAGAGAAAAGCTCAACTCCAAGTCTTCCAGAGTCGTGGTCGAAGCTGATTCGAAAGACCGCCGTTCGCCAGTTTCTGTGTTTACTAGAAGCACGCAAACGCAACTCGGTCGTCGTCATTATGGCCCCGCCCACCGACTCTATACACGATGTGATTGGCCCAGCAAGAGTTAGGCGAATACAGCTCAGAAGGGTAATGAGAGTTGCTAGACGACACTTGCGGGCAGATTAGATTTGCTGCCGCTAGGGTGCGTCTAGATTTCTAGGCTAGTGTAAACCTCCAATACCACTATAAAGTAATTATTCCATCACAATTCACAAATAAATCTCTAACTTTTACACATCATTATAATATTATTTTCAAATAAACTTTTATATTATTATTATTATTTAAAATGATTATTGCCCCTGGTTCAGTAATGAAATCCTTGTAATAAAGTAGCGGTGGCAGATTTTAAGTATCATTCAAGATGCAATCTAATCTTGTTTACATGAAATAAGCCTGGTCCCAAGTAGGGCTGCAGCTATCGATTCTTTTTGTAATCGATTAATCTACCACTTAATCGATCGATTAATCGATTAATCGGATAATAATTACTTTTTCTTTATTAAAGAGCAATAAGAGACAATAAGACAGGTATCTTAAAATTAACATCTAATTTGTCTTCTTTTTAGAAAAATTAAGTTTTATTGCTGAAATTGCATACATTAATAACTGTGAAACTAAACAATTTTAATGCATACAATTGCCATATTATATTAAATAAAAATCTATTTCAAATTACTTTAAAAAGGCAAACATAGTTCAATCTAAAACTAAACCTACAACCAATAAATCTAAATAGTAGTAATATAAATAACAATAATGCCAATATAAATAATATAAATATTCTATAAATTCTATATAATATAAATATTCTAATATTCTATAAATATTCTATAAATAACTAAACATTGTATTTATGTTGTGCAACTTAACTTTCATGTATCAGCTTCAGCTCAGGCATTACATAAGCATTTACTGTCTTATTTACTCCTTTATTGGAGCAAAACATATTGGACAGGTTAACTTGGAATAAGAGATGCGCGGATCAGCTCTATCGTCACCGAATCAGCTGTTAGAAGCAAACCATCCACCCGCACCCGATCGTCACAACTTCAAATCCTCCGTGTTAAGCGCAATGCTATCGTCACATATTAGCTACACTGAAGTAGGTTGCTAAACAAAACAAAAAAAATTATTTTGGCAAAATTACATTTACATAAACCAGGGTCGACAACCTATACATCACACAGAGGAATAACCGCTAGAACGTGATCAAACGCGAGATATGTTTAATTCAGATAAAGTACATCACACATGCTGATCTTTTGAGCTAATCATTCATCATTGTAACACAGCTTGCTTTAAGTTAGTAGCTATAAATATGATTAAAGTGTGATATTTAAATTACACAAATCAATGAAAGCACGCAGCTCTGAGCTCTGAAAGCACGAGCGCTGCTAATCACACACACACACACACACGCACGCGCGCGTTACAGCTTGTTCTGATATTTGTTGCGCCTAGTATTGAGAACATCTAATGGTGCATTTCGAAGATATTATCAAGTAGGATATATAAAGTCTCATTAAAGATTTCACACACATCACAATGACGGTGATCCATGTGCAAAGCTGCAAACTCCATCGAGTTCATGTGTTTGGAGTTGCTCGTATCTCCTCAGCTGACGCGTGAACTGCCGCAAATGAAACTTAAATGTTCAGCGTCGCATCCTGAAGCTCAACACACAGTTTTCTTCATTTAAAAACAGCGATATTAAATGATATTACCAGTGCTGATGCCCGCCCGCTCGCTCTCTCTCTCTCGCATTGCGGTCTTTGATCTCGACATGAGCTGAAAACGAAAGTTAAAGAACGACACGCATTCATTGCGTTTTAGCGTGATATGAGAGTTCCGCGTCTTTATTAAAATCAACATATTAACGATTTCTCTCATCCACCTGCAATGTTTGGGATGTTTACGCACCTGAACCGCGGATATAACCGCAATCCGCTCATACTCCGAGTCCTTACACAAAAAATGTCTTTCTCCAATATCTGTGTGTAGTTAAATGGACTAAGCGAAGCGTCGAGGCAGATGATTTTGCCTCGAGGATTTTTTTGATTCGATTAACTCGAGTTACTCGATGAATCGTTGCAGCCCTAGTCCCAAGCAGGTTTAAGCTTATGGACCTGTTGCTATGATAGCAAGTTCAGGATGAGCTTTGAAGAACCAAACAATCCGAGATAATGCAAAATCATCAACAATCAAATCCAGCTATAAGCTTTGAGTTAGCGACGTACAAAGAACAGGCCCCTGCTCTGCTACTCAAGAATGCAAACTCACCATTATTTCAGGAACGAAGCTGCGCAGCGCCGCTTCTCTGGTATCTCACACCGGACACGCACATTATATACGCGCAGGCTCAATTTTGAATCGACTTCTGGCAGAAGAGCTGCACAATGGGTGTATTTTGTAGCACAGGGTGAAATCAGTATGTACATTAATGATTTGAAGGAAATATAAATTTAATTAAAAACCTTGAAATGGCGCGCTAGGATTTTGAACAATTTCCTGAGTGGCGAATGCCGGCGCCAAGTGTACGGTGTGCGTACACTTATGTGTACGCCAAGTGTACGGTGTGTGCGGCGCCAAGTTTACGGTGTGCGTACACTTATTGAAAACAATGTGTTTGAATTTTAAAGACGTGGCGCGGCTCTAAGCTTTGCGGACGGTGTGCGACCCCCCCCCCCCCCCCCCCCCCCCTTGAGACGAAGCGAACGCACAGGCCATAGTGTGACATCGGTTAACCAATAAACATAGATGATGTCACAGAAAAGAAATTCGCTGTCCTAAAGGGTTAGTTCACCCAAAAATTTTAATTCAGTCATTAATTACTTACCCTAATGTCGTCCGACACCCGTAAGACCTCCGTTCATCACAAATGAAGATATTTTTGTTCAAATCCGATGGCTCAGACAGGCCTTCATTGACACCAATGTCATTTTCCTCTCTCAAGACCCATTAAAGGCACTAAAGACGTTGTTACAAAGCCCATCTCACTACAGTGATGGGCTTACAAAGCCCATCTCACTACATCTACACTACAGCCACTCACTACAGTGGCTCTACAATAATTTTATGAAGCGACGTGAATAGTTTTTGTGTACAAAAAAAACCCTAAAAATTTAACGTGATTTCAGCAGTGGCAGTTGGACGTGATCCGAATCATGAATCAATTCATGATTCATGGGTGTCGAACAACATTAGGGTAAGTAATTATTGATAGAATTTTCATTTTTGGGCGAGCTAACCTTTTAACACAAATTTACAACCGGTAACTCATTCGGAATAAAAGCAAAAAAACAAAATAATTTGAGTCGGTCCTAAATTGACAGGGTCAGTCGGGTTACAGCAAACAAGAATATTTTTAAGAATGGCCTTGTCTGGTCATTTTTTTGTCATAAGCTTAAAGGGATAATGAAAGTTGTCATCATTTGCTCTCCTTCAGATTGTTTCAAACCTGTATGACTTGAATGAACTGATGTATGAAAGTCAATGAGTTCCAATGGTGTTTGGAATCAGTTGTCTTCAGAATGCGTTCTTTTGTGCTTGAGTCATACAGGTTTGGAATGACATGGGGATGATGAGAATATTTTCACATTTGGGTGAACCCGTTTGACATTAGTAGATTTGTTTGTATTGTAGTAATAGCCAAAGATTAAATGATAAAACATATGTGCACATTTTCCTGCAGTTTTGAAAAGATTAGCCAAGGAGACCCTTCCAACTGATGTGACAGGGGTGAAAAGTCATATTTTTCTTGAATGGTGGCCCATGAAAGTTTCATTAAACTGTAGTCTTAAATAATCAAAGTCGATTTGTATGATGATATTTTCTATTTTCTTTGTTTTCGGTTCATATACCGTCCACTCTCCATAGCCCACATGAGTACGTCCTGCTCTGCCAAAGTGCACATAAGGGAAGCGATCGGTCCCTGAATTTTCTGGAATTTTAAACCGTTCCTGGGAAACAAAGTGCTCACTGTCCATCGGCATCCTGCATTAAAATGGATGTCAACAGGGCTGGGCTGTGCGTGCTGTGAGTGCATGTGTTTTGTGTGTACAGACAGTTTGTGCGCTGGGTTCTTCTACGGTCTCGAGACTTTCATTTCCAGCCACGCGCTTTTCTCTGAGGGCCACACAGTAGTTGGCCGGAAAGAAGGAGGGAACCTCAGGGTTTCACAGAGTTTTTCTGACATGCCCTCACACTGGCCATTGCAATTGTCAGGTCACTTAAACGGTTGCAACCAATAGTGCCTTGCTCAATTTCTCCACAAACATATCTGCTTAGTGCTTACCCTAAGCAGATTAATACTTCTGATTTGTTCAAATATAAGATTGGAAAAGGTTTAATCTTGATTGTACATTTTTGACACATTGTGGTCATGCTAAGTGTGCTGCTTAAAGAAACAGACTATTCCTGGCTGGTGTGCTAATGTGTACTAGTTAATTTGGTACATTTGGTGGTCAGTGCTGATTTTGATCTTGGGACTTGTGTGATTTATATTGAATGTTCACTGTATATTTGTAGTGGTTTGTTGATGAATTTAATTGATTGCAGTTTGGGGTCACTAAGACGCTTGAAAAAACTATGCTATAATGTCCCCTTGCCTTCGTGCATTTGATTAAACATATAGTCAAAAGGTAATATTATAAAATATGATTACACTTAAATAGAACTGTTTCCTTTTTGAATATATTTTAAAATTTATTTAGAGAATTTTCAGCATCATTACTCCAGTCTTCACTGTCACATGATCCTTCTGGCAGAAATCATTTGAATATGATGATTTGGTGCTCAAGAAAGCATTTCTTATTATTATTGTCAATATATCAATGCTCAAAACAGTTGCGCTGCTTATTATTGTGGAAATCATAATACATTTTTTCAGGGTTCTGTTTAGACTTGAATAAAATGTAATAGTTTCTATACTGTCACTTTTGATCAATTTAATGCTGATTATTAAAAGTATTAAAGTAACTAAAACTTACTGACCCCACACTTTAATGTAATGATATACTAAATCATTGTAATATTTAGGTAAATATAGCTGTTTATTATTATTATTATTATTATTATGTATTTTTTTATTATTCAGTGCATACACTTTTTTTTTAAAGATGCTAAAAGAATCTGTGAAATTTTGTCTGGAGATGATTTAATGCATTTTTATGGGAACTTTTTCTTGCCTTTTCATCTCATCATTGGTTACAAAGTACAGGAAATATTCGAAATGATGGTGTGAAGAGGGGAGGACTGGGCTGGGATGTTGCAAGCCTGGTTCGGACCCTTTTGCCAAGTAAACCCCACAGATCAAAATATTCGAGCAGAATGTTGGAGCTCTTCGCAAGCTATATAACTTTCTAGCGCAGTCAAAGTTCTTTTGATCCAGAGAAGAGCCATAGTACTCGGAAACAGTGAAGACCAATTCCTCATCAGGGAACGCTTAGAGGGGGGAGAGGCCTCCACCCCCTCACTCCACATACGCTTCATTAAGACGGCCTGGCCATGTGTGCTTTCAACACTCCCACTGCACAGACTTTAACTGCTTGTGTGTGTTGGAGAGAACACGAGCAGATGTGCTGGCCCGCAGGTGTGAGGCACAGGACGGAAGTCTGGAGACCTGGAGGCGCTTTGTTTTAACACCTAAAGTTTGAGAGTTTAGACCCAGGATGGGTGGGTTGGTGTAGGGCTGGGCGATATGGAGCAAAAAATATATCTCGATATATTTTGCTATATCTCGATATACGATATATATCTCGATATCTTTACAGGAAAAATAACCCCCTAAAAACTACAGCAAAAACAAATATGCCAAATACCACAAAAACTTTTTTTTTTAATTGAAGTGCAAAGAGGTAGTCAAGTGCTTTTGCGACATTTAAAAATAAATAAAAAACTTCCTGATTAAATACATAATAATAATTTAACTGTAAAAGAAAATAAATAATATTGCCTTCTTTTCATTTATTTCATGCTTTCAAAAGATGAATCAAAGACTCCCTTTTTTACAGTTAAAGTAAACAGTAAGCATTTTGCAGAAAGATGGGGGCATGACTGAGATATAAATAAACTGATTTTGTCATAACACCACTTCCTGTTAAATTTGTATCAAAATTCAAATAGTGATGTTTGTCATGAGTTTGACAAAATTCAAACTCATCATGCAGATCATGTAGGCTACACATGAGCTGAATTTCACTTCTTTTCCAGTTACAGAACGAAATATGAATGTCAGAAGGTAGGCTATAAGATAATATGATACAGTACAACTGACAGAAGAGCACCGCGTGTCTCAGGACACCCGGGATGTCGCGTTTTTCACTCTTGGTTAAAACGTGAATAGACCTATACATCATAATCCCGTGATAAAGCTGACAAAATAATAATAGTAATGATATTGCAATACTTTTTAAACGTTTTCAAATGATATGCGATCATTTTGACATTTTAACCGAAAACTATGCGATCAGTTAGACACGAATCATAAACTGGCATGATTGCGACCGCGTCTCGCACCAGTAGTGTCAATCACCTGACTGTGGGTGAAACGTGCGATTTGAACTATGATGAACATTAATATTTCTTTATGAATTTTAGCAAGCAGTTGTGTTAGAAGGGAAACATGGTCTCTAAACTGAGTCCTGAACAACGTGCGCGCTTGTCAGTATGATAACTAATCCTCACCTGGTTGTGGAAGCAGCCGTGTTCAATGAGACAACACGCGAGGGGAGGGGGAACAAAGCAAGAGGCGGGAGGCGCGCGAGGCTCCGCGAGCACAACACAGAGAAGGCAAACGAGCAAAGTGGCGGAATCAGAATTTAATATAAACAACATATCGATATATACGATATGTCCAAATCCATATCGAGCTGAAAAAATATCGAGATATCGCCCACCCCTAGGTTGGTGCTTTAAGGGCTTGGATGTTCTCTCAGGGTTGGGTGTGCGTCAAATTTAAGGCTGTTCGACCTCTCACTCTGCAGTCTGTGCGTCCTACGTGCCACAAGCTGTTCTCCTCCCAGTGCTCTTAATAAAGACATAACAGAGCCCTTTGAAAGCCTGGGCCACAGGAACCTAACATTCACACATGTTAACCAGACCCATGGGCCTTCTATCATCTTTACTTCCTTTGATAAGACTGTAAATATAATGGGTATTTTTGCATTTTTATTATTATTTTCAACTTTTACAGTTTTATCATTATTATTTACTTGAAATTCATTGAAAGTTGAAAACCGATTAGCGTTTGGTAGATTTGGAAAAATGTTTCAAAAGTTTTGGGTTCAGCAAGATTCTTTTTATTATAATTAATGCTTTTATTTAGCAAGATTCATTCAATTGATTAAAAGTGACTGTGTAAAATTTATTTTATAATAAATTTTATAATTAAAAAAAAAACTATTTCAAGTAATTTAGTTCAAAAGTTAAAAATTTCCATTCATCAAAGTATCCTGACAATTTATTAGGGTTTCCAGAACTTTCCACTAAGGTATTAAGCAGCACTACAACTGTTTTCAACATTGATAATAATTAATGTTGAAGGATCATATGACACTGAAGTAATAACTAAATAAAGTATTAAAGGGTTAGTTCACCCAAAAATCAAAATTCAGTCAATAATTGCTTACCCTAATGTCGTTCAACACACTTGAGGCCTCCGTTCATCTTCGGAACACAAAGGAAGATATTTTTGTCATTGACACCAATGTCATTTCCTCTCGCAAGACCCATAAAAGGTACTAAAGACGTCGTTACAAAGCCCATCTTACTACAGTAGCTGTACAATAATTTTATGAAGCGACGAGAATTAGTTTTTGTGTGCAAAAAACTAAATAGCGACGAAGTTTTGAACCATTATGAATCAGCGTATCGATTCAGGATTTGGATCGCATGTCAAACTGCCGTTGGCGAAGCGAATCATGAATCAATAAACTGATCCGTAACGGTTCGAAACTTTGTTTTGAAATCGGCCCATCATTATATAAGTCATTATATAGTTTTTTTTGCGCACAAAAACTATTCTCGTCGCTTCATAAAATGATTGTAGAGCAACTGTGGTGAGATGGGCTTTGTAACGACGTCTTTAGTGCCTTTTATTGGTCTTGAGAGAAGATATGACATGGGTGTCATTGAAAGCCTGTCTGAGCCATCTCACTATTTTTCAACAAAAATATCTTCATTTGTGTTGCGAAGATGAAGGGAGGTCTTACGGGTGTCAAACGCCATTAGAGTAAGTAATTATTTATAGAATTTAAATTTTTGGGTGAACTAACCCTTTAAAATAGAAAAAAACATTATTGTGAGTTGTAATGCTATTTCACAATAAAAAAAAGCCTGAAATAGATTTTTGATCACATTAATGCAGCCTTTGTTAGCATAAGAGAGAATTGTTTCAAAAACATTTTTTTTTTCTTCTTTTTTTTTTCTAAATCTTCTCGACCCAAATCATTTCAGTGTTAACTGCTAATGTATAAATCAGCATTTTTACTGGCCTGAAATTCTGGTCTATATATCAGCATCAAACATTGAAAAAACCTATATCAGTTTAACCATTAGTCAAGGCTATGATAGCTTGTTTTGGATGCTTTGGAAAGTTTGTTGGTTTTAATTCATTCTGTCCCTCACTTTCTCTCATTCACAGCTCCCTATTAAAACTGGACAGCAGAGCACCCACACCAAAGTGAGCACAGAGCACAACAAAGAATGTTTGATCAACATCTCCAAGTACAAATTTGCCCTTGTCATCAACGGCCTGACCAACATCCTCAAAAATGTGAACAATATGGTAAGTCCACATCTATAACAGTCAAGTTTTCCATTTTGATAAATGTTTTATGAAGTGAATAGGGCTGAGCGATATGGCCAAAAATATAATATCTTAGTATTTTTTGGTTGAATGGCGATGTATCTATTTAAATAAAAAAATCCTGCCCAATGATGTCCAACAAACATGTTGATATATAAGGCTATGAAAACAAATATAGTGAATGTAATGTATGCTATGCAATATTATCTGTACAAAAAGGGTTAAAAACAAAAACAATAGCACAGACCAATTATATTAGCCTACATTTGACTACCCCATTATAATGGTCACTTTCATAACAATATAATTGTATGTTTAAAATTCCACATATGGCACATTTATTGTCCAACAACAAATATTTTAGAAATATTTATATTTTAATCAGAATTGTTGGGCTCTTATTCTATTGCGCGCCCTCTGTTTGGCGTGAATCCGCACGGTGGCGCTCATTCATGAAAGCCTGAATTTTAGTGGAGATTCACTTGCTGAAGGCACGTCCTCTCCTGACAGCAAAATTGACATATTTGCATGATTTTTTAAAACATTTACAGATGGAGAATATACCTATGAAGTGTAAATTATGCAATTATGAGGAAAGCATCACATCTCAGACGCATTAAACAGTGCTGTAAAAAAGTATTTATCTGTCTGTCAGCACAAGATTTTGTCAGAACATCTAACAAGCTGCTTTAAGCTGTATTAAATATATCTTACCAGTTATTTTGAGGCCCTAAATATAAAGCATGTGTCATGTTTAGGACAAATTGTATTATGCACTTTACCTGCATCAGCTCACTGCGTACTCTGCTGTTTTTCAAATTGTATCAAACCACTGTATATCGAAACAGTATTGCCTCATTCCATATAATTTCTAAAAATGTAGCGATATACTGTACAAACTTGATACACCACCCAGCTCTGCAAGTGAACTGCCTTGGCATTGCACAAATAAAGGCAGAAAAAGAAATGTTAAATAATATATAGTATGATTACTTCATTCAGTATTGAAAATAAGTTAAAGGAAGTGTATGTAAGATTGTGGTGGTACTGCAATCACTTTCAAATTACTGTAGAGTGGTCTTTCCCCTCTCCCCCTCTCCCTGACTCAAGGTTGTCTGATAGGCTGCAGGATCAGTAGGAATGTTTGCAAGGAATGCAGCTGTGGTAACTAGAGCAGATCTGGCTACCCGGATGCCGAAACACTACTGACTTTGTGATTGGTAGATAGGTCATGTCAGATAGACATGTCAACATCAACATCAGTTGAGATCTGCAACAACAACTTGGCCGGCTACTGTTGTCAGTTATATAAGTATTTGAATATAACATGATTTCTTAAAGGGGTGATGAATTGAGAAATCAACTTTCCCTTGAGCTTTTGATATATAAATGGTCATGATAATATAAGATTATCCTGTAAGTTTCAGAGCTGAAAACTTCCTTTTTATTCAAAGAAAAGCTTTTATAGACACCAGGCCCAGAAAACGATTGTGAGCTTTATCCTTACATCATCGCATAACGAAACACACCTCTACAGAACGTCTAAGCCCCGCCCACCGACTCATGGAGCTGATCGGATCACACTAGCCAGCAGCAATAAACATGTGGAAGAAGATGGCAAAATATTTGTGGAAGAACACAGTCGCTGCATAAGCTTACTTCGGATCTTAATATTAGGAATGTGTGATACTTCATTTATTTTTAATGAAGTTCCAGCTCACGTGGGGAAGAACGTTTGTGTGTTCGCTTCATTTCACTGCGGTATCGTTTGTAAACAAGTCTCAGGAAATGGTAATAGTCTAATACAGAAATAATATTCCAATCAATCGAGGGTGGATGAGAAATAAATCATTGTGTTTTTTGTGCAAAACCCAGCGTTGAGAAGACAGCCTCAAAACCAGTGTAGAAAATAACCTATTAGTTATGTTTTTAAAATGTAAAAACCACACAGATGTCAATAGTTGACCTCAGACAACAGTATAAAAAAAGAAAAAAAGCCAGTTCATGACACCTTTAATGTCTAGGAACATATCAGGGTCATTTAATGATTCATTGAAATACATTTCTTA